>NC_135807.1:119676164-119922252 GCF_964213995.1 Mustelus asterias | reverse complement strand
GAGCGGAGGGCGGGCGGGGCGAGCGAGGGCGGGCGGGCGAGCGAGGGCGGGCGGGCGAGCGAGGGCGGCGGGCGGCGAGGCGGCGGCGAGCGAGGGCGCCGGGCGGGCGAGCGAGCGAGGGCGGGCGAGCGAGGGCGGGCGGGCGAGCGAGGGCGGGCGGGCGAGCGAGGGCGGGCGAGCGAGGGCGGGCGGGCGAGCGAGGGCGGGCGGGCGAGCGAGGGCGGGCGGGCGAGCGAGGGCGGGCGGGCGAGCGAGGGCGAGCGAGGGCGGGCGAGCGAGGGCGGGCGGGCGAGCGAGGGCGGGCGGGCGAGCGAGGGCGGGCGGGCGAGCGAGGGCGGGCGGGCGAGCGAGGGCGGGCGGGCGAGCGAGGGCGGGCGGGCGAGCGAGGGCGGGCGGGCGAGCGAGGGCGGGCGGGCGAGCGAGGGCGGGCGGGCGAGCGAGGGAGGGCGGGCGAGCGAGGGAGGGCGGGCGAGCGAGGGAGGGCGGGCGGGCGAGGGAGGGCGGGCGGGCGAGGGAGGGCGGGCGGGCGAGGGAGGGCGGGCGGGCGAGGGAGGGCGGGCGGGCGAGGGAGGGCGGGCGGGCGAGGGAGGGCGGGCGGGCGAGGGAGGGGCGGGCGGGCGAGGGAGGGCGGGCGGGCGAGGGAGGGCGGGCGGGCGAGGGAGGGCGGGCGAGGGAGGGCGGGCGAGGCAGGGAGGGCGGGCGAGGCAGGGAGGGCGGGCGGGCGGGGAGGGCGGGCGGGCGAGGGAGGGAGGGCGGGCGAGGGAGGGAGGGCGGGCGAGCGAGGGAGGGCGGGCGAGCGAGTGAGGGCGGGCGAGCGAGGGAGGGCGGGCGAGCGAGGGAGGGCGGGCGAGCGAGGGAGGGCGGGCGAGCGAGGGAGGGCGGGCGAGCGAGGGAGGGCGGGCGAGCGAGGGAGGGCGGGCGAGCGAGGGAGGGCGGGCGAGCGAGGGAGGGCGGGCGAGCGAGGGAGGGCGGGCGAGCGAGGGAGGGCGGGCGAGCGAGGGAGGGCGGGCGAGCGAGGGAGGGCGGGCGAGCGAGGGAGGGCGGGCGAGCGAGGGAGGGCGGGCGAGCGAGGGAGGGCGGGCGAGCGAGGGAGGGCCGGCGAGCGAGGGAGGGCCGGCGAGCGAGGGAGGGCCGGCGAGCGAGGGAGGGCCGGCTAGCGAGGGAGGGCCGGCGAGGGAGGGCCGGCGAGCGAGGGAGGGCGGGCGAGCGAGGGAGGGTGGGCGAGCGAGGGAGGGCGGGCGAGCGAGGGAGGGCGGGCGAGCGAGGGAGGGCGGGCGAGCGAGGGAGGGCGGGCGAGCGAGGGAGGGCGGGCGAGCGAGGGAGGGCGGGCGGGCGGGCGAGCGAGCGAGGGAGGGCGGGCGAGCGAGGGAGGGCGGGCGAGCGAGCGAGGGCGGGCGGGCGAGCGAGGGCGGGCGGGCGAGCGAGGGCGGGCGGGCGAGCGAGGGCGGGCGGGCGAGCGAGGGCGGGCGAGCGAGCGAGGGCGGGCGGGCGAGCGAGGGCGGGCGGGCGAGCGAGGGCGGGCGGGCGAGCGAGGGCGGGCGGGCGAGCGAGGGCGGGCGGGCGAGCGAGGGCGGGCGGGCGAGCGAGGGCGGGCGGGCGAGCGAGGGCGGGCGGGCGAGCGAGGGCGGGCGGGCGAGCGAGGGCGGGCGGGCGAGCGAGGGCGGGCGGGCGAGCGAGGGCGGGCGGGCGAGCGAGGGCGGGCGGGCGAGCGAGGGCGGGCGGGCGAGCGAGGGCGGGCGGGCGAGCGAGGGCGGGCGGGCGAGCGAGGGCGGGCGGGCGAGCGAGGGCGGGCGGGCGAGCGAGGGCGGCGGGCGGGCGAGCGAGGGCGGGCGAGCGCGGGCGGGCGAGCGAGTGAGGGCGGGCGAGCGAGGGAGGGCGGGCGAGCGAGGGAGGGCGGGCGAGCGAGGGAGGGCGGGCGAGCGAGGGAGGGCGGGCGAGCGAGGGAGGGCGGGCGAGCGAGGGAGGGCGGGCGAGCGAGGGAGGGCGGGCGAGCGAGGGAGGGCGGGCGAGCGAGGGAGGGCGGGCGAGCGAGGGAGGGCGGGCGAGCGAGGGAGGGCGGGCGAGCGAGGGAGGGCGGGCGAGCGAGGGAGGGCGGGCGAGCGAGGGAGGGCGGGCGAGCGAGGGAGGGCGGGCGAGCGAGGGAGGGCCGGCGAGCGAGGGAGGGCCGGCGAGCGAGGGAGGGCCGGCGAGCGAGGGAGGGCCGGCTAGCGAGGGAGGGCCGGCGAGGGAGGGCCGGCGAGCGAGGGAGGGCGGGCGAGCGAGGGAGGGCGGGCGAGCGAGGGAGGGCGGGCGAGCGAGGGAGGGCGGGCGAGCGAGGGAGGGCGGGCGAGCGAGGGAGGGCGGGCGAGCGAGGGAGGGCGGGCGAGCGAGGGAGGGCGGGCGAGCGAGGGAGGGCGGGCGAGCGAGGGAGGGCGGCGAGCGAGGGAGGGCGGGCGAGCGAGGGAGGGCGGGCGAGCGAGGGAGGGCGGGCGAGCGAGGGAGGGCGGGCGGGCGGGCGAGCGAGCGAGGGAGGGCGGGCGAGCGAGGGAGGGCGGGCGAGCGAGCGAGGGCGGGCGGGCGAGCGAGGGCGGGCGGGCGAGCGAGGGCGGGCGGGCGAGCGAGGGCGGGCGGGCGAGCGAGGGCGGGCGAGCGAGCGAGGGCGGGCGAGCGAGGGCGGGCGGGCGAGCGAGGGCGGGCGGGCGAGCGAGGGCGGGCGGGCGAGCGAGGGCGGGCGGGCGAGCGAGGGCGGGCGGGCGAGCGAGGGCGGGCGGGCGAGCGAGGGCGGGCGGCGAGCGAGGGCGGGCGGGCGAGCGAGGGCGGGCGGGCGAGCGAGGGCGGGCGGGCGAGCGAGGGCGGGCGGGCGAGCGAGGGCGGGCGGGCGAGCGAGGGCGGGCGGGCGAGCGAGGCGGGCGGGCGAGCGAGGGCGGGCGGGCGAGCGAGGGCGGGCGGGCGAGCGAGGGCGGGCGGGCGAGCGAGGGCGGGCGGGCGAGCGAGGGCGGGCGGGCGAGCGAGGGCGGGCGGGCGGGCGAGCGAGGGCGGGCGAGCGCGGGCGGGCGAGCGAGTGAGGGCGGGCGAGCGAGGGAGGGCGGGCGAGCGAGGGAGGGCGGGCGAGCGAGGGAGGGCGGGCGGGCGAGGGAGGGCGGGCGGGCGAGGGAGGGAGGGCGGGCGGGCGAGGGAGGGCGGGCGGGCGAGGGAGGGCGGGCGGGCGAGGGACGGCGGGCGGGCGAGGGAGGGCGGGCGGGCGAGGGAGGGTGGACGGGCGAGGGAGGGCGGGCGGGCGAGGGAGGGCGGGCGAGGGAGGGCGGGCGAGGCAGGGAGGGCGGGCGAGGCAGGGAGGGCGGGGGAGGGCGGGCGGGCGAGGGAGGGAGGGCGGGCGAGCGAGGGAGGGCGGGCGAGCGAGGGAGGCGAGCGAGGAGGGCGGGCGAGCGAGGGAGGGCGGGCGAGCGAGGGAGGGCGGGCGAGCGAGGGAGGGCGGGCGAGGGAGGGCGGGCGAGCGAGGGAGGGCGGGCGAGCGAGGGAGGGCGGGCGAGCGAGGGAGGGCGGGCGAGCGAGGGAGGGCGGGCGAGCGAGGGAGGGCGGGCGAGCGAGGGAGGGCGGGCGAGCGAGGGAGGGCGGGCGAGCGAGGGAGGGCGGGCGAGCGAGGGAGGGCCGGCGAGCGAGGGAGGGCCGGCTAGCGAGGGAGGGCCGGCGAGGGAGGGCCGGCGAGCGAGGGAGGGCCGGCGAGCGAGGGAGGGCGGGCGAGCGAGGGAGGGCGGGCGAGCGAGGGAGGGCGGGCGAGCGAGGGAGGGCGGGCGAGCGAGGGAGGGCGGGCGAGCGAGGGAGGGCGGGCGAGCGAGGGAGGGCGGGCGAGCGAGGGAGGGCGGGCGAGCGAGGGAGGGCGGGCGAGCGAGGGAGGGCGGGCGAGCGAGGGAGGGCGGGCGAGCGAGGGAGGGCGGGCGAGCGAGGGAGGGCGGGCGAGCGAGGGAGGGCGGGCGAGCGAGTGAGTGCGGGCGAGCGAGGGAGGGCGGGCGAGCGAGGGAGGGCGGGCGAGCGAGGGAGGGCGGGCGGGCGAGCGAGGGAGGGCGGGCGGGCGGGCGAGCGAGCGAGGGAGGGCGGGCGAGCGAGCGAGGGAGGGCGGGCGAGCGAGGGAGGGCGGGCGAGCGAGGGAGGGAGGGCGGGCGCGCGAGGCAGAGAGCGCGAGCGGGCGAGGGAGGGAGGGCGGGCGAGGGCGGGCGGGCGGGCGAGGGAGGGCGGGCGAGCGAGGGAGGGCGGGCGAGCGAGGCAGAGAGCGCGAGCGGGCGAGGGAGGGCGGGCGGGCGGGCGAGGGCGGGCGGGCGAGCGAGGGCGGGCGGGCGAGCGAGGGCGGGCGGGCGGGCAAGCGAGGGCGGGCGGGCGAGCGAGGGCGGGCGGGCGAGGGAGGGCGAGCGAGGGAGGGCGGGCGAGCGAGGGAGGGAGGGCGGGCAAGCGAGGGAGGGAGGGCGGGCGAGCGAGGGAGGGCGGGCGAGCGAGGGAGGGCGGGCGAGCGAGGGAGGGCGGGCGAGCGAGGGAGGGCGGGCGAGCGAGGGAGGGCGGGCGAGCGAGGGAGGGCGGGCGAGCGAGGGAGGGCGGGCGAGCGAGCGAGGGAGGGCGGGCGAGCGAGGGCGGGCGGGCGAGGGAGGGCGCGCGAGCAAGCGAGGGAGGGCGGGCGAGCGAGGGAGGGCGGGCGAGCGAGGGAGGGCGGGCGAGCGAGGGAGGGCGGGCGAGCGAGGGAGGGCGGGCGAGCGAGGAGGGCGGGCGAGCGAGGGAGGGCGGGCGAGCGAGGGAGGGCGGGCGAGCGAGGGAGGGCGGGCGAGCGAGGGAGGGCGGGCGAGCGAGGGAGGGCGGGCGAGCGAAGGAGGGCGGGCGAGCGAGGGAGGGCGGGCGAGCGAGGGAGGGCGGGCGAACGAGGGAGGGCGGGCGAGCGAGGGAGGGCGGGCGAGCGAGGGAGGGCGGGCGAGCGAGGGAGGGCGAGCGAGGGAGGGCGGGCGAGCAGGGAGGGAGGGCGAGCGAGGGAGGGCGGGCGAGCGAGGGAGGGCGGGCGAGCGAGGGAGGGCGGGCGAGGGAGGGCGGGCGGGGGAGGGCGGGCGAGCGAGCGAGGGAGGGCGGGCGAGCGAGGGAGGGCGGGCGAGCGAGGGAGGGCGGGCGAGCGAGGGAGGGCGGGCGAGCGAGGGAGGGCGGGCGAGCGAGGGAGGGCGGGCGAGCGAGGGAGGGCGGGCGAGCGAGGGAGGGCGGGCGAGCGAGGGAGGGCGGGCGAGCGAGGGAGGGCGGGCGGGCGAGCGAGGGCGGGCGGGCGAGCGAGGGCGGGCGGGCGAGCGAGGGCGGGCGGGCGAGCGAGGGCGGGCGAGCGAGCGAGCGAGGGCGGGCGGGCGGGCGGGCGAGCGAGGGCGGGCGGGCGAGGGCGGGCGGGCGGGCGAGGGCGGGCGGGCGAGCGAGGGCGGGCGGGCGAGCGAGGGCGGGCGGGCGAGCGAGGCGGGCGAGCGAGCGAGGGCGGGCGGGCGAGCGAGCGAGGGCGGGCGGGCGAGCGAGGGCGGTCGGGCGGGCGAGCGAGGGCTGGCGGGCGAGCGAGGGCGGGCGGGCGAGCGAGGGCGGTCGGGCGGGCGAGGGAGGGCGGACGAGCGAGGGAGGGCGGACGAGCGAGGGAGGGCGGGCGAGCGAGGGAGGGCGGGCGAGCGAGGGAGGGCGGGCGAGCGAGGAGGGCGGGCGAGCGAGGGAGGGCGGGCGAGCGAGGGAGGGCGGGCGGGCGAGGGAGGGCGGGCGGGCGAGGGAGGGCGGGCGGGCGGGCGAGGGCGGGCGAGGGAGGGCGGGCAAGGGAGGGCGGGCGGGCGGGCGAGGGAGGGCGGGCGAGCGAGGGAGGGCGGGCGAGCGAGGGAGGGCGGGCGGGCGAGGGAGGGCGGGCGGGCGGGCGAGGGCGGGCGAGGGAGGGCGGGCAAGGGAGGGCGGGCGGGCGGGCGAGGGAGGGCGGGCGAGCGAGGGCGGGCGGGCGAGCGAGGGCGGGCGGGCGAGCGAGGGCGGGCGGGCGGGCGAGCGAGGGCGGGCGAGCGCGGGCGGGCGAGCGAGTGAGGGCGGGCGAGCGAGGGAGGGCGGGCGAGCGAGGGAGGGCGGGCGAGCGAGGGAGGGCGGGCGAGCGAGGGAGGGCGGGCGAGCGAGGGAGGGCGGGCGAGCGAGGGAGGGCGGGCGAGCGAGGGAGGGCGGGCGAGCGAGGGAGGGCGGGCGAGCGAGGGAGGGCGGGCGAGCGAGGGAGGGCGGGCGAGCGAGGGAGGGCGGGCGAGCGAGGGAGGGCGGGCGAGCGAGGGAGGGCGGGCGAGCGAGGGAGGGCCGGCGAGCGAGGGAGGGCCGGCGAGCGAGGGAGGGCCGGCTAGCGAGGGAGGGCCGGCGAGCGAGGGAGGGCGGGCGAGCGAGGGAGGGCGGGCGAGCGAGGGAGGGCAGGCGAGCGAGGGAGGGCGGGCGAGCGAGGGAGGGCGGGCGAGCGAGGGAGGGCGGGCGAGCGAGGGAGGGTGGGCGAGCGAGGGAGGGCGGGCGAGCGAGGGAGGGCGGGCGAGCGAGGGAGGCGGGCGAGCGAGGGAGGGCGGGCGAGCGAGGGAGGGCGGGCGAGCGAGGGAGGGCGGGCGAGCGAGGGAGGGCGGGCGGGCGAGCGAGGGAGGGCGGGCGGGCGGGCGAGCGAGCGAGGGAGGGCGGGCGAGCGAGGGAGGGCGGGCGAGCGAGCGAGGGCGGGCGGGCGAGCGAGGGCGGGCGGGCGAGCGAGGGCGGGCGGGCGAGCGAGGGCGGGCGGGCGAGCGAGGGCGGGCGAGCGAGCGAGGGCGGGCGAGCGAGGGCGGGCGGGCGAGCGAGGGCGGGCGGGCGAGCGAGGGCGGGCGGGCGAGCGAGGGCGGGCGGGCGGGCGAGCGAGGGCGGGCGGGCGAGCGAGGGCGGGCGGGCGAGCGAGGGCGGGAGGGCGAGCGAGGGCGGGCGGGCGAGCAAGGCGGGCGGGCGAGCGAGGGCGGGCGGGCGAGCGAGGGCGGGCGGGCGAGCGAGGGCGGGCGGGCGAGCGAGGGCGGGCGGGCGAGCGAGGGCGGGCGGGCGAGCGAGGGCGGGCGGGCGAGCGAGGGCGGGCGAGCGAGGGCGGGCGAGCGAGGGCGGGCGGGCGAGCGAGGGCGGGCGGGCGAGCGAGGGCGGGCGAGCGAGGGCGGGCGGGCGAGCGAGGGCGGGCGGGCGAGCGAGGGCGGGCGGGCGAGCGAGGGCGGGCGGGCGAGCGAGGGCGGGCGGGCGAGCGAGGGCGAGCGAGGGCGGGCGAGCGAGGGCGGGCGGGCGAGCGAGGGCGGGCGGGCGAGCGAGGGCGGGCGGGCGAGCGAGGGCGGGCGGGCGAGCGAGGGCGGGCGGGCGAGCGAGGGCGGGCGGGCGAGCGAGGGCGGGCGGGCGAGCGAGGGCGGGCGGGCGAGCGAGGCGGGCGGGCGAGCGAGGGCGGGCGGGCGAGCGAGGGAGGGCGGGCGAGCGAGGAGGGCGGGCGAGCGAGGGAGGGCGGGCGGGCGAGGGAGGGCGGGCGGGCGAGGGAGGGCGGGCGGGCGAGGGAGGGCGGGCGGGCGAGGGAGGGCGGGCGGGCGAGGGAGGGCGGGCGGGCGAGGGAGGGCGGGCGGGCGAGGGAGGGCGGGCGGGCGAGGGAGGGCGGGCGGGCGAGGGAGGGCGGGCGGGCGAGGGAGGGCGGGCGGGCGAGGGAGGGCGGGCGAGGGAGGGCGGGCGAGGCAGGGAGGGCGGGCGAGGCAGGGAGGGCGGGCGGGCGGGGGAGGGCGGGCGGGCGAGGGAGGGAGGGCGGGCGAGGGAGGGAGGGCGGGCGAGCGAGGGAGGGCGGGCGAGCGAGGGAGGGCGGGCGAGCGAGGGAGGGCGGGCGAGCGAGGGAGGGCGGGCGAGCGAGGGAGGGCGGGCGAGCGAGGGAGGGCGGGCGAGCGAGGGAGGGCGGGCGAGCGAGGGAGGGCGGGCGAGCGAGGGAGGGCGGGCGAGCGAGGGAGGGCGGGCGAGCGAGGGAGGGCGGGCGAGCGAGGGAGGGCGGGCGAGCGAGGGAGGGCGGGCGAGCGAGGGAGGGCGGGCGAGCGAGGGAGGGCGGGCGAGCGAGGGAGGGCGGGCGAGCGAGGGAGGGCGGGCGAGCGAGGGAGGGCGGGCGAGCGAGGGAGGGCGGGCGAGCGAGGGAGGGCCGGCGAGCGAGGGAGGGCCGGCGAGCGAGGGAGGGCCGGCGAGCGAGGGAGGGCCGGCTAGCGAGGGAGGGCCGGCGAGGGAGGGCCGGCGAGCGAGGGAGGGCGGGCGAGCGAGGGAGGGTGGGCGAGCGAGGGAGGGCGGGCGAGCGAGGGAGGGCGGGCGAGCGAGGGAGGGCGGGCGAGCGAGGGAGGGCGGGCGAGCGAGGGAGGGCGGGCGGGCGGGCGAGCGAGCGAGGGAGGGCGGGCGAGCGAGGGAGGGCGGGCGAGCGAGCGAGGGCGGGCGGGCGAGCGAGGGCGGGCGGGCGAGCGAGGGCGGGCGGGCGAGCGAGGGCGGGCGGGCGAGCGAGGGCGGGCGAGCGAGCGAGGGCGGGCGGGCGAGCGAGGGCGGGCGGGCGAGCGAGGGCGGGCGGGCGAGCGAGGGCGGGCGGGCGAGCGAGGGCGGGCGGGCGGGCGAGGGCGGGCGGGCGAGCGAGGGCGGGCGGGCGAGCGAGGGCGGGCGGGCGAGCGAGGGCGGGCGGGCGAGCGAGGGCGGGCGGGCGAGCGAGGGCGGGCGGGCGAGCGAGGGCGGGCGGGCGAGCGAGGGCGGGCGGGCGAGCGAGGGCGGGCGGGCGAGCGAGGGCGGGCGGGCGAGCGAGGGCGGGCGGGCGAGCGAGGGCGGGCGGGCGGGCGAGCGAGGGCGGGCGAGCGCGGGCGGGCGAGCGAGCGAGGGCGGGCGAGCGAGGGAGGGCGGGCGAGCGAGGGAGGGCGGGCGAGCGAGGGAGGGCGGGCGAGCGAGGGAGGGCGGGCGAGCGAGGGAGGGCGGGCGAGCGAGGGAGGGCGGGCGAGCGAGGGAGGGCGGGCGAGCGAGGGAGGGCGGGCGAGCGAGGGAGGGCGGGCGAGCGAGGGAGGGCGGGCGAGCGAGGGAGGGCCGGCGAGCGAGGGAGGGCCGGCGAGCGAGGGAGGGCCGGCGAGCGAGGGAGGGCCGGCTAGCGAGGGAGGGCCGGCGAGGGAGGGCCGGCGAGCGAGGGAGGGCGGGCGAGCGAGGGAGGGCGGGCGAGCGAGGGAGGGCGGGCGAGCGAGGGAGGGCGGGCGAGCGAGGGAGGGCGGGCGAGCGAGGGAGGGCGGGCGAGCGAGGGAGGGCGGGCGAGCGAGGGAGGGCGGGCGAGCGAGGGAGGGCGGGCGAGCGAGGGAGGGCGAGCGAGGGAGGGCGGGCGAGCGAGGGAGGGCGGGCGAGCGAGGGAGGGCGGGCGGGCGGGCGAGCGAGCGAGGGAGGGCGGGCGAGCGAGGGAGGGCGGGCGAGCGAGCGAGGGCGGGCGGGCGAGCGAGGGCGGGCGGGCGAGCGAGGGCGGGCGGGCGAGCGAGGGCGGGCGGGCGAGCGAGGGCGGGCGAGCGAGCGAGGGCGGGCGAGCGAGGGCGGGCGGGCGAGCGAGGGCGGGCGGGCGAGCGAGGGCGGGCGGGCGAGCGAGGGCGGGCGGGCGAGCGAGGGCGGGCGGGCGAGCGAGGGCGGGCGGGCGAGCGAGGGCGGGCGGGCGAGCGAGGGCGGGCGGGCGAGCGAGGGCGGGCGGGCGAGCGAGGGCGGGCGGGCGAGCGAGGGCGGGCGGGCGAGCGAGGGCGGGCGGGCGAGCGAGGGCGGGCGGGCGAGCGAGGGCGGGCGGGCGAGCGAGGGCGGGCGGGCGAGCGAGGGCGGGCGGGCGAGCGAGGGCGGGCGGGCGAGCGAGGGCGGGCGGGCGGGCGAGCGAGGGCGGGCGAGCGCGGGCGGGCGAGCGAGTGAGGGCGGGCGAGCGAGGGAGGGCGGGCGAGCGAGGGAGGGCGGGCGGGCGAGGGAGGGCGGGCGGGCGAGGGAGGGCGGGCGGGCGAGGGAGGGCGGGCGGGCGAGGGAGGGCGGGCGGGCGAGGGAGGGCGGGCGGGCGAGGGACGGCGGGCGGGCGAGGGAGGGCGGGCGGGCGAGGGAGGGTGGACGGGCGAGGGAGGGCGGGCGGGCGAGGGAGGGCGGGCGAGGGAGGGCGGGCGAGGCAGGGAGGGCGGGCGAGGCAGGGAGGGCGGGGGAGGGCGGGCGGGCGAGGGAGGGAGGGCGGGCGAGCGAGGGAGGGCGGGCGAGCGAGGGAGGGCGGGCGAGCGAGGGAGGGCGGGCGAGCGAGGGAGGGCGGGCGAGCGAGGGAGGGCGGGCGAGCGAGGGAGGGCGGGCGAGCGAGGGAGGGCGGGCGAGCGAGGGAGGGCGGGCGAGCGAGGGAGGGCGGGCGAGCGAGGGAGGGCGGGCGAGCGAGGGAGGGCGGGCGAGCGAGGGAGGGCGGGCGAGCGAGGGAGGGCCGGCTAGCGAGGGAGGGCCGGCGAGGGAGGGCCGGCGAGCGAGGGAGGGCCGGCGAGCGAGGGAGGGCGGGCGAGCGAGGGAGGGCGGGCGAGCGAGGGAGGGCGGGCGAGCGAGGGAGGGCGGGCGAGCGAGGGAGGGCGGGCGAGCGAGGGAGGGCGGGCGAGCGAGGGAGGGCGGGCGAGCGAGGGAGGGCGGGCGAGCGAGGGAGGGCGGGCGAGCGAGGGAGGGCGGGCGAGCGAGGGAGGGCGGGCGAGCGAGGGAGGGCGGGCGAGCGAGGGAGGGCGGGCGAGCGAGTGAGTGCGGGCGAGCGAGGGAGGGCGGGCGAGCGAGGGAGGGCGGGCGAGCGAGGGAGGGCGGGCGGGCGAGCGAGGGAGGGCGGGCGGGCGGGCGAGCGAGCGAGGGAGGGCGGGCGAGCGAGCGAGGGAGGGCGGGCGAGCGAGGGAGGGCGGGCGAGCGAGGGAGGGAGGGCGGGCGCGCGAGGCAGAGAGCGCGAGCGGGCGAGGGAGGGAGGGCGGGCGAGGGCGGGCGGGCGGGCGAGGGAGGGCGGGCGAGCGAGGGAGGGCGGGCGAGCGAGGCAGAGAGCGCGAGCGGGCGAGGGAGGGCGGGCGGGCGGGCGAGGGCGGGCGGGCGAGCGAGGGCGGGCGGGCGAGCGAGGGCGGGCGGGCGGGCGAGCGAGGGCGGGCGGGCGAGCGAGGGCGGGCGGGCGAGGGAGGGCGAGCGAGGGAGGGCGGGCGAGCGAGGGAGGGAGGGCGGGCAAGCGAGGGAGGGAGGGCGGGCGAGCGAGGGAGGGCGGGCGAGCGAGGGAGGGCGGGCGAGCGAGGGAGGGCGGGCGAGCGAGGGAGGGCGGGCGAGCGAGGGAGGGCGGGCGAGCGAGCGAGGGAGGGCGGGCGAGCGAGGGCGGGCGGGCGAGGGAGGGCGCGCGAGCAAGCGAGGGAGGGCGGGCGAGCGAGGGAGGGCGGGCGAGCGAGGGAGGGCGGGCGAGCGAGGGAGGGCGGGCGAGCGAGGGAGGGCGGGCGAGCGAGGGAGGGCGGGCGAGCGAGGGAGGGCGGGCGAGCGAGGGAGGGCGGGCGAGCGAGGGAGGGCGGGCGAGCGAAGGAGGGCGGGCGAGCGAGGGAGGGCGGGCGAGCGAGGGAGGGCGGGCGAACGAGGGAGGGCGGGCGAGCGAGGGAGGGCGGGCGAGCGAGGGAGGGCGGGCGAGCGAGGGAGGGCGAGCGAGGGAGGGCGGGCGAGCGAGGGAGGGAGGGCGAGCGAGGGAGGGCGGGCGAGCGAGGGAGGGCGGGCGAGCGAGGGAGGGCGGGCGAGGGAGGGCGGGCGGGGGGAGGGCGGGCGAGCGAGCGAGGGAGGGCGGGCGAGCGAGGGAGGGCGGGCGAGCGAGGGAGGGCGGGCGAGCGAGGGAGGGCGGGCGAGCGAGGGAGGGCGGGCGAGCGAGGGAGGGCGGGCGAGCGAGGGAGGGCGGGCGAGCGAGGGAGGGCGGGCGGGCGAGCGAGGGCGGGCGGGCGAGCGAGGGCGGGCGGGCGAGCGAGGGCGGGCGGGCGAGCGAGGGCGGGCGAGCGAGCGAGCGAGGGCGGGCGGGCGGGCGGGCGAGCGAGGGCGGGCGGGCGAGGGCGGGCGGGCGAGCGAGGGCGGGCGGGCGAGCGAGGGCGGGCGGGCGAGCGAGGGCGGGCGAGCGAGCGAGGGCGGGCGGGCGAGCGAGCGAGGGCGGGCGGGCGAGCGAGGGCGGTCGGGCGGGCGAGCGAGGGCTGGCGGGCGAGCGAGGGCGGGCGGGCGAGCGAGGGAGGGCGGACGAGCGAGGGAGGGCGGACGAGCGAGGGAGGGCGGGCGAGCGAGGGAGGGCGGGCGAGCGAGGGAGGGCGGGCGAGCGAGGGAGGGCGGGCGAGCGAGGGAGGGCGGGCGAGCGAGGGAGGGCGGGCGAGCGAGGGAGGGCGGGCGGGCGAGGGAGGGCGGGCGGGCGAGGGAGGGCGGGCGGGCGGGCGAGGGCGGGCGAGGGAGGGCGGGCAAGGGAGGGCGGGCGGGCGGGCGAGGGAGGGCGGGCGAGCGAGGGAGGGCGGGCGAGCGAGGGAGGGCGGGCGAGCGAGGGAGGGCGGGGCGGGCGAGGGAGGGGCGGGCGGGCGAGGGAGGGCGGGGCGGGCGAGGGAGGGCGGGCGGGCGAGGGCGGGCGAGGGAGGGCGGGCAAGGGAGGGCGGGCGGGCGGGCGAGGGAGGGCGGGCGAGCGAGGGAGGGCGGGCGAGCGAGGGAGGGCGGGCGCGCGAGGCAGAGAGCGCGAGCGGGCGAGGGAGGGCGGGCGGGCGAGGGCGGGCGGGCGAGGGCGGACGGGCGGGCGAGGGCGGGCGGGCGAGCGAGGGCGGGCGGGCGAGCGAGGGCGGGCGGGCGGGCGAGCGAGGGCGGGCGGGCGAGCGAGGGCGGGCGGGCGAGCGAGGGCGGGCGGGCGAGCGAGGGCGGGCGGGCGAGCGAGGGCGGGCGGGCGAGCGAGGGCGGGCGGGCGAGCGAGGGCGGGCGGGCGAGGGCGGGCGGGCGAGCGAGGGCGGGCGGGCGAGCGAGGGCGGGCGGCGAGCGAGCGAGGGCGGGCGAGCGAGGGCGGGCGGGCGAGCGAAGGAGGGCGGGCGAGCGAGGGAGGGCGGGCGAACGAGGGAGGGCGGGCGAACGAGGGAGGGCGGGCGAGCGAGGGAGGGCGGGCGAGCGAGGGAGGGCGGGCGAGCGAGGGAGGGCGGGCGAGCGAGGGAGGGCGGGCGGGCGAGCGAGGGAGGGCGAGCGAGGGAGGGCGGGCGAGGGAGGGCGGGCGAGCGAGGGAGGGCGGGCGAGCGAGGGAGGGCGGGCGGGCGAGGGAGGGCGGGCGGGCGAGGGAGGGCGGGCGAGCGAGCGAGGGAGGGCGGGCGAGCGAGGGAGGGCGGGCGAACGAGGGAGGGCGGGCGAGCGAGGGAGGGCGGGCGAGCGAGGGAGGGCGGGCGAGCGAGGGAGGGCGGGCGAGCGAGGGAGGGCGGGCGAGCGAGGGAGGGCGGGCGAGCGAGGGAGGGCGGGCGAGCGAGGGAGGGCGGGCGAGCGAGGGAGGGCGGGCGAGCGAGGGAGGGCGGGCGAGCGAGGGAGGGGGCGAGCGAGGGAGGGCGGGCGAGCGAGGGAGGGCGGGCGAGCGAGGGAGGGCGGGCGAGCGAGGGAGGGCGAGCGAGGGAGGGCGGGCGAGCGAGGGAGGGCGGGCGAGCGAGGGAGGGCGGGCGAGCGAGGGAGGGCGGGCGAGCGAGGGAGGGCGGGCGAGCGAGGGAGGGCGGGCGAGCGAGGGAGGGCGGGCGAGCGAGGGAGGGCGGGCGAGCGAGGGAGGGCGGGCGAGCGAGGGAGGGCGGGCGAGCGAGGGAGGGCGGGCGAGCGAGGGAGGGCGGGCGAGCGAGGGAGGGCGGGCGAGCGAGGGAGGGCGGGCGAGCGAGGGAGGGCGGGCGTGCGAGGGAGGGCGGGCGAGCGAGGGAGGGAGGGCCGGCGAGGGAGGGATGGCCGGCGAGCGAGGGAGGGCCGGCGAGCGAGGGAGGGCCGGCGAGGGAGGGCCGGCGAGGGAGGGTGGGCGAGCGAGGGAGGGGCGGGCGAGCGAGGGAGGGCGGGCGAGCGAGGGAGGGCGGGCGGGCGAGGGAGGGCGGGCGAGGGAGGGCGGGCGAGCGAGGGCGGGCGGGCGAGGGAGGGCGGGCGGGCGAGGGAGGGCGGGCGGGCGAGGGAGGGCGGGGCGGGCAAGGGCGGGCGAGGGAGGGCGGGCGGGCGAGGGAGGGTGGGCGGGCGAGCGAGGGAGGGCGGGCGAGCGAGGGAGGGCGGCGCGCGAGGCAGAGAGCGCGAGCGGGCGAGGGAGGGCGAGGGAGGGCGAGGGAGGGCGGGCGGGCGGGCGAGGGCGGGCGAGGGAAGGCGGGCGGCGAGCGAGGGCGGGCGGGCGAGCGAGGGCGGGCGGGCGAGCGAGGGCGGGCGAGCGAGGGCGGGCGGAGCGAGCGAGGGCGGGCGAGCGAGGGCGGGCGGGCGAGCGAGGGCGGGCGGGCGAGCGAGGGAGGGCGGGCGGGCGGGGCGAGCGAGGGCGGGCGGGCGAGGGCGGGCGGGCGGGCAAGCGAGCGAGGGCGGGCGGGCGAGCGATCGAGGGCGGGCGGGCGAGCGAGCGAGGGCGGGCGGGCGAGCGAGGGCGGTCGGGCGGGCGGGCGAGGGCGGGCGGGCGAGCGAGGGCGGGCGGGCGAGGGCGGGCGGGCGAGCGAAGGAGGGCGGGCGAGCGAGGGAGGGCGGACGAGCGAGGGAGGGCGGGCGAGCGAGGGAGGGCGGGCGAGCGAGGGAGGGCGGGCGAGCGAGGGAGGGCGGGCGAGCGAGGGAGGGCGGGCGAGCGAGGGAGGGCGGGCGAGCGAGGGAGGGCGGGCGAGCGAGGGAGGGCGAGCGAGGGAGGGCGGGCGAGCGAGGGAGGGCGGGCGAGCGAGGGAGGGCGGGCGAGCGAGGGAGGGCGCGCGAGCGAGGGAGGGCGGGCGGGCGAGGGAGGGCGGGCGGGCGAGGGAGGGCGGGCGAGCGAGCGAGGGAGGGCGGGCGAGCGAGGGCGGGCGAGCGAGCGAGCGAGGGAGGGCGGGCGAGCGAGCGAGGGAGGGCGGGCGAGCGAGCGAGGGAGGGCGGGCGAGCGAGGGAGGGGCGGGCGAGCGAGGGAGGGCGGGCGAGCGAGGGAGGGCGGGCGAGCGAGGGAGGGCGGGCGAGCGAGGGAGGGCGGGCGAGCGAGGGAGGGCGGGCGAGCGAGGGAGGGCGGGCGAGCGAGGGCGGGCGAGCGAGGGAGGGCGGGCGAGCGAGGGAGGGCGGGCGAGCGAGGGAGGGCGGGCGAGCGAGCGAGGGAGGGCGAGCGAGCGAGGGAGGGCGGGCGAGCGAGGGAGGGCGGGCGAGCGAGGGAGGGCGGGCGAGCGAGGGAGGGCGGGCGAGCGAAGGAGGGCGGGCGAGCGAGGGAGGGCGGGCGAGCGAGGGAGGGCGAGCGAGGGAGGGCGGGCGAGCGACGGAGGGAGGGCGAGCGAGGGAGGGCGGGCGAGCGAGGGAGGGCGGGCGAGCGAGGGCGGGCGGGCGAGCGAGGGAGGGCGGGCGAGCGAGGGAGGGCGGGCGAGCGACGGAGGGCAGGCGAGCGAGGGAGGGCGGGCGAGCGAGGGAGGGCGGGCGAGCGAGGGAGGGCGGGCGAGCGAGGGAGGGCGGGCGAGCGAGGGAGGGCGGGCGAGCGAGGGAGGGCGGGCGAGCGAGGGAGGGCGGGCGAGCGAGGGAGGCGGGCGAGCGAGGGAGGGCGGGCGAGCGAGGGAGGGCGGGCGAGCGAGGGAGGGCGGGCGAGCGAGGGAGGGCGGGCGAGCGAGGGAGGGCGGGCGAGCGAAGGAGGGCGGGCGAGCGAAGGAGGGCGGGCGAGCGAGCGAGCGAGGGAGGGCGGGCGAGCGAGGGAGGGCGGGCGAGCGAGGGAGGGCGGGCGAGCGACGGAGGGCGGGCGAGCGAGGGAGGGCGGGCGAGCGAGGGAGGGCGGGCGAGCGAGGGAGGGCGGGCGAGCGAGGGAGGGCGGGCGAGCGAGGGAGGGCGGGCGAGCGAGGGAGGGCGGGCGAGCGAGGGAGGGCGGGCGAGCGAGGGAGGGCGGGCGAGCGAGGGAGGGCGAGCGAGGGAGGGGCGGGCGAGCGAGGGAGGGAGGGAGGGCGAGCGAGGGAGGGCGGGCGAGCGAGGGAGGGCGGGCGAGCGAGGGCGGGCGGGCGAGCGAGGGAGGGCGGGCGAGCGAGGGAGGGCGGGCGAACGAGGGAGGGCGGGCGAGCGAGGGAGGGCGGGCGAGCGAGGGAGGGCGGGCGAGCGAGGGAGGGCGGGCGAGCGAGGGAGGGCGGGCGAGCGAGGGAGGGCGGGCGAGCGAGGGAGGGCGGGCGAGCGAGGGAGGGCGGGCGAGCGAGGGAGGGCGGGCGAGCGAGGGAGGGCGAGCGAGGGAGGGAGGGCGGGCGAGCGAGGGAGGGCGGGCGAGCGAGGGAGGGCGGGCGAGCGAGGGAGGGCGGGCGAGCGAGGGAGGGCGGGCGAGCGAGGGAGGGAGGGCGAGCGAGGGAGGGAGGGCGAGCGAGGGAGGGAGGGCGGGCGAGCGAGGGAGGGCGGGCGAGCGAGGGAGGGCGGGCGAGCGAGGGAGGGCGGGCGAGCGAGGGAGGGCGGGCGAGCGAGGGAGGGCGGGCGAGCGAGGGAGGGCGGGCGAGCGAGGGAGGGCGGGCGGGCGAGCGAGGGCGGGCGGGCGAGCGAGGGAGGGCAGGCGGGGGAGGGCGGGCGGGGGAGGGCGGGACGGGCGAGCGAGGGAGGGCGGGCTGGGGGCGGGGGCTAGGCAGGGCAGGTGGGACGGGCGGGCGGGCCGGGGGGGGGGGCGGGGGGTGGTGGCGGGCGGGCTGGGGGGGGGGGGGGGGTGGGGGGGGGAGGAGGCAGGCGTGCCAGGCAGGGGGCGGGCCAGCGGGCCAAGGGGGGGCGGGCAGGCCAGGGGGGAGCGAGAGAGGGAGGGGGCGAGAGAGGGAGGGTGCGAGCGAGAAACAGCGGGCGAGCGAGAGACAGCGAGCGAGAGACATTGAGCGAGCGAGAGACTGCGAGCGAGCGAGAGACTGCGAGCGAGCGAGAGACTGCGAGCGAGCGAGAGACTGCGAGCGAGCGAGAGACTGCGAGCGAGCGAGAGACTGCGAGCGAGCGAGAGACTGCGAGCGAGCGAGAGACTGCGAGCGAGCGAGAGACAGCGAGCGAGCGAGAGACAGCGAGCGAGCGAGAGACAGCGAGCGAGCGAGAGACAGCGAGCGAGAGACTGTGAGAGCGAGCGAGAGACTGTGAGAGCGAGCGAGCAAGTGAGATAGATAGAGATGGAGAGAGATGGATAGAGAGAGTTGGTGAGTGAGCGAGAAATAAAAACAACCACTGCTGGGAAGAGCAGGGAACCACTTCTTTGTGTTAGAAAGATGCCGGTGAGAGCTGACTTTCTTCATGAAAAAGAGAACAAATGGGACTTTTGTAGAATTAAAGAACAAGGAATTGTTGAAGTGGATCCTGCTGATCAAAGTGAGATCTTGAATGAATACTCAGGCTGAATGGAACAATTGTAGAAGGACATTGAAAGATTTGACCTGGTACGGGAAGTATAAGTGAGCGTGTTAGAATGCTGGGATTAACTTCTATTGTTACACATTGGCCACAAATGCGGTGCAGCCAAAGGAGTTGTAAGATGTAACTCGATTGTTTTCATTACTTAATATGAAAGGACGGTACCTTTTTTCCAGTTTGGTCTTTTAGGTGTCCATTAAGTAATAATTTAAAGTGTTATTTGATCCATGCTGATTTTAGTTTATTTTGTTGAAGTAACAGTCTTAAAACATGAAATCTTGTCCTTTGATTATTTCCATCGGTTGCTGGGAAATTAATGGTTTTGAAAAGTGATCAGTCACTAAGGGTGTAGCAAGGCTGAGTTTGAATAAGAAAGTGCACAAATTGAAATACTTACCAGCTTGATCAATATTTTAATTATTAATCGACCACAACTGTTTCTCATTTGTTTCCTTAATAGGAGCAAGTGACCAAAATGGGATTCACTTGTGGGCATCCGGCTCAAATAAGTATCATCATCAGGTATGATGGAACTTCAGTTTGGATAAAGTGCAATGTGGAACAATGATTATTTTATTTCCTAATTGACTGATTTCCAAACAATTCTTGATAAGTTATTTGTATTTAACAGCTATTTTATACAATGAAAATGCTGGTTTAATCACAGGTCTCCCTTAGTTCATAAGCTCTACTCACGTGCCGGTAAGTTTGCTGTGTACACACATAACAGTCTCAGAGCGGCCAGCATCAGTGTGTCATCCATTAAAAACCAGGGCCAAAGTGAATAAATCGCACTCACAAGATGAGCTTCAGATGCTGCGACCTATGGGAAAAACAAGGGTTGAAGAGGAACCTCTCAGTTTGGACGATTATGCAAACAGTAATTAAGAACTCTTTCTAATGAATGCATTGTTTTTGGCACCATACTTACTTTGCATTCGACATTGTGATATAAGCAATTCCGTAGCAACTGCATCACCGTTTTTAGCTCTCGAGTAAGACTGTCATCCTGTGTTCAGATATATAAATAGTCTGAGAGAATGATCATGATGAACCACTAAAAACCAGTGACAAATTCTGTTTTGTTATACTTACTATTTTATAGCAAGACACACATAATTCACCAATGTTAGCAAAATGATGTGTGGATTTTAAAAACACCCACAGTTATGAGCTAAAAGGGATTTTTGTAAGCACGGAGGCAAAGTGGTATGAGACATATTTAACATCAGTGAGAGGGACACCCGGGCTCATAGAACTTTGACGTAGAAATAGAATATCTCCTCAGGGATATTTGATTTGATTTATCACATGTATTAGTATATAGTGAAAAGTATTGTTTCTTGCGCATTAAACAGACCAAGTACACTACATAGAGAAGGAAATGTAGTGTTACAGTCACAGCTAGGGTGTAGAGAAAGTTCAGCTTATTAGGTAGGTCCATTCAAAAGTCTGATGGCAGCAGGGAAGGATAATATGAATCAAAGCCCCTTCAACCTGGATCAATTGTGAATATTAACTAAAAAAAATAAATGTGCAGGTTAGGTTGATTGGCCATGGTAAATTGCCTCTCAGTGTTGGGGATTAGCAGGTAAATACTTGGGGATGTGGGGAAAGGGCCTGGGTGGAATTGTTGCCGCTGCAGGCTAGATGGGCTGAATGGCCTGTGGGGATTCTATGAAATCAGCAACAGTACATCAGGAACCTTTAAAAATAAAATCATTGAACTAATTGACTTCAATACATTGGTTTTGTTTGTGGCAGGACTTGGTCAGTAAACATTTGCTTGAATGGCAAGATGTATGAGTTTGCTAAATTGGCTGCTTTCCTTGTCTCCATGCTTACCTTTTTCCTTTGGATCACTTTTCCAGGTCTCAGTGAATCCAAATTGAATTGTACAAAGGTATGCTTCATCTGTTCTATACAGCTGTCAACAAGGCCAGCTAAACAAGGAGGAATAAAACAAAATTACTCAGACTACAAGCCAATTGTCCATGTTTGATATCAATCTTGTAAAAGTTTAGTTTTCATATGTATGTTTACAACTTATAGAAATTCTTACAGACCTCCAAAAATTACCTCAACTAAATTATAATTTATGATGTAGACTGGAAATAAAGGGTGATGCACAGAACCACTGCATTTGTTTGAGAATATATTGTGAAATAAAAAATATTATTTTTCAACTGAAATCTTCAGTATTGAAAAGAACATGTTAAAATTAATTCCTGAGATAGTTATTTTTGGAGTGATGTTTGTCACTGTGATATCATTATGATACAATCAAGTGTATCTACTCCTGTCAGTCTGTATCAGAGTCAAGGATAGCCACATCAAGTAAAGCTCCCCAGATGCTTTAAAGCCTTAAACTAACCTGGTGCTTTTCTTGTTGCACAAATGTGATATTTTCTATTTTCCATATCAACCATATTTACAAGATCACTAAGATTGTAAGATAAAAACAGGAAAGACGGTGTGCTAATCCACTGTTCCAAGTGTAATAATAGGCCCTCTTGAGGAACAAGTACATTTTTGATTAGATTTGATTCATTATTGTCACATGTATTGGTGTACAGTGAAAAGTATTGTTTCTTGCACACTATACAGACAAAACATACCATTCATAGAGTACATAGGGAAGAAGGAAAGGAGAGGGTGCAGAATGTAGTGCTGCAGTTACAGAAATAGTGAAGAGAAAGATCAGCTTACTATATATATATATATATAAAGTCAATTCAAAAGTCTGATGGCAGTAGGGAAAAAACTGTTCTTGAGTCAGTTGGCACATGATCTCAGACTTTTGTATTTTTTTCTCGACAGAAGAAGGTGGAAAAGAGTATGTCCGGAGTGCGTGGAGTCCTTGATTATGCTGGCTGCTTTCCCAAGGCAGCGGGAAGTGTAGACAGGATCAATGGAGGGGAGGCTGGATTGCATGATGGACTGGGCTACGTCATAGCCATTTGTAGTTTCTTACTGTCTTGATTGGAGCAGGAGACATACCAAGCTGTGATATATCTGGAAAGGATGCTTTCTAGGGTGCATCTGTAAACATTGGTGAGAGTCGTAGTGGACATGTGGACATGCCAAATTTCCTTAGCCTCCTGAGAAAGTAGAGGTGTTGTTGGGCTTTCTTAACTATACCGTCAGCGTGGAGGGACCAGGACAGGTTGTTGTGATCCGAACACCTAGAAACTTTAAGCTCTAGACCATTTCCACTTCATCACCATTGATGTAGACAGGGGCATGTCTTCCACTACATTTCCTGAAGTCGATGACTATCTCGTTCATTTTAATGACAGAGGGAGAGACTATTGTCACGTACCAATTCACCAGATTCTCTTTCTCTTTCCTGTATTCCATGTCGTCATCGTTCGAGATTGGACCCACTACAGTGGTGTCATCAGCGACTTGAAAATGTTGGGGCGGAATTCTACCACACAGTCATAGGTATACAAGGAATATAGTAAGGGGCTGAGGACACAGCCTTGCGGGGCATCAGTGTTGAGGATAATCATGGAGGAGGTGTAGTTACCCATCCTTACTGACTGTGGTCTGTGGGTTAAGAAGTCTACGATCCAGTCACAGAGGTAGGAGTCCAGCCCTAGGCCTCGGAGTTGGGAGATGAGTTTTCTACGTCTACAAAATATAAAACTTACTTGAGTTTTAATTTTGTGTTGTATAGAATCCCAGGATCTGCACCTTTGTACCAGCCTGAAACAAGCTAGCCATTCCACCCCACAAAAATTAAAGGGTAGTTCTCAGAGACTGGTAGAGAAGTATCAAAATGTTTAGGTTACATGGAGAATGCATAATCAGTGAAAAGACTATTGGGTAGATAATGAAACACCTTCATTCTGCCTTCTTACAACTCGCTTCTGCATATCAAATTGGTATAAAATTGGAAAGAAAAATCGCCAGTGTCGGAGCTACACCACCAAATACTGAAGTTGATCCACTAAAGATGCTATAATGGCAGCTAAATCTACATGAAAACATTTAATAAATGTACAGCAGTTGTTCCAAATGGGAGCCTTACATATCTGACTCAGAGTTGCAGAATAGATGGAATGGTCCTCAACTTGCCCTTGTGTGTTTCCTCTGCAAGATGGCAGTATGCAAAGAACTACAAAAGGTCGTGAATGTAGCCCAATCCATCACGCAAACCAGCCTCCCATCCATTGACTCTGTCTACACTTCCTGCTGCCTTGGCAAAGTAGCCAGCATAATTAAGGATCCCACGCACCCCGGACATTCTCTCTTCCACCTTCTTCCATCGAAAAAAGATACGTACCAACCAACTCAAGAACAGCTTCTTCCCTGCTGCTGTCAGACTTTTGAATGGACTTACCTTGCATTAAGTTGATGTTTCCCTACACCCTAGCTATGACTGTAACACTACATTCTTCACTCTGTCGCTTCCTTCTCTATGAATGATATGTTTTGTCTGCATCTTGCGCAAGAAATAATACTTTTCACTGTATGTGACAATGAGAAATGTGACAATGATAAATCAAATCAAATCAAAAAGATATGTAGGATGCATTTAACCAATCACATGGCATTCTGCTGCTTACCAGCCAGCTGTCTTTGAGTTCTTGCACACTAGAAAGTGAACAACTGTCAAAAGATCTTAGTGGAAACAGCATCCCATTTCTGATTTGTCCAATGGAGGGTAAATGATTTGGCGAACAATTTTCTGATTCAAATTAAATTTCCAAGTAATTTTGTGTTAAATATTTCGGCAAGTCCTGAGGAACACTTCACTGAGTGACAAATCAAATACAGTTGATTTACAGTGAAGCCTTGCACATCCCGAACTTTACAAACTGATACAAATGTTAACAAGTCTAGTTCTCAGTGAAAGGAATTCAAATCTGAATGATGGATATGGTAACCTTGATGAACAATCATTTGGAAAATGCGGGGGACACAATTTCGAAATAGCTGCGAGATCCTTAACTGATACAATTTGAAGTAGGTGAGAGTAGCATAAAGTGAACTTCAATCGAACTAATTTTCAATTAGTGTCGATTCGACACTAGTTACTTCAGTAGATATTACTATCGGAGCCAGAACAAAAATAGCGGTTCAACACTACCAGAAATGGAACAAACAAATTCAGTAGAATACTGGTAAAGCCACAAGTAACTGAATGTGAAAATAATTGCGCAAACCTTTTCCATTTTAAGCTCTATCAGTGGGTACCCTATGAAAACCAGTTAAAGAGTGTAAGATAATAAGTTGCCTTTATATAGTGTTTTTACTGAACAAAGAAGATTAATAGAAATGTAATTAGACAAAATTGGACTCTGTGCCAAAGGGAAGATATTTTAAGGCATAGGTGCATGTCTATAAAAGCTTGGCTAACAAGGTTTTAAGGATGGGTCTTAAAGGAGAAGGAGAGGCAGAGAGGTTTAGGCAGGAAAAAAAGATAATGGCCAGGCAAAAGAAGTGGAGGCTATATCAGCGGTGAAATTCAGAATAATGCAGATTTTTCAGACAGTTGTAGTGCTGGAAAAGGTGAGGAGAGGGGAAGGAGTGAAGTCATGAATGATTTCAGATGTGAAGAGGTGCATTTTAAGTTACGGGGTATGGAATTTTTGGTGTGGCTGAAGATGTGTTTGGTTTTCCCATTGTTTAACTTGAGGAGTCTTTTGCTCATTCTTGGCCCAAACTCAGACAAACAGTTTCACAAGATGGAGCAGTGGATGGGTAGTGACAGAATTTGGTATCATCAATAAACATGTGGAATGAGTCTCATGTCTTAGGCTGACGTCGCCAAACTGCAGCATGTAGAGGGTGAGCAGTAGGTCAAGGCTGGATCCTTGGGACATCCCAGAAATAACAGTGTCAGGAAGGAGTAATTAACTGCTGAAGATGACCTGGCTATGTTTGAAGAGGTGATATGTGGGCAGTTCCATTGAGCTTGACAATGGAGGAAGCATTGAAGGAGAATGAACCATATCAAAAGCCAGAGAAAGCTTGAGAAGGGCAAAATGGAACAATGACCCATGATAATGGTCACAGAAGACTTAATGAGTGACTGGTTTAATCCTTTTCAGTGCTATGGCAGGGTGGAAGCCTGTTCAGAGAGACTCAAACAAAGTCGCATGAAAGATGGACTTGGATCTGGAAACCGACAACATGAAGAAGAAACAGAAGTCGAAGATGGGTTAGCAGTTTTCAAGGGCAGATAAGACCAGGATTGGTTTGTTTAAGGATAACAGTCAGGATTTTCTGTGCCCCCATCGCCCCCAACATATTTTCCAGTGACTGAAGTGGCCCACCACTGGCCGGCAGCGTGATCTTGCGGTCTACAGGTTTTGCATGCCTTTCACCTTCCATCACCATGTAACATGCTGTGGAGCGGCGGGTGGGGGGGGGCGCGGGGGCGGCGACCACCGATGGGACTGGAAGATCTCACCATCAGGAAGGGCTGGAAAATTTTGGTCAATGATGATGGCTATGAAATGGATGAGACAATATTAGGGGGGGACCATTTGCAATGCCAGCCATGGGTCAGGAAGGCAAGTTGGATGGTTAGTGAAAAATGGGTTTAGTCAAGCAGCAGGTGGGTGTCATGAACTCAAAAAGGGCATGAGGGGAAATAGAGTTATAAAGATTTACAGCATGGAAACAGGCCCATTGACCCAACTTGTCCATGCCGCCCATTTTTAAAAACACCTATGCTAGTCCCAATTGCTCGCGTTTCGCCCATATCCTTCTATACCCATCTTACTCATGTAACTGTCTAAACACTTTTCAAAAGACAAAATTGTACCTACCTCTACTACTACCTCGGCAGCTTGTTCCAGACACTCACCACCCTCTGTATGAAGAAATTGCCCCTCTGGACACTTCTGTATCTCTTCCCTCTCACCTTAAACCTATGCCCTCTAGTTTTAGACTCCCCTACCTTTGGGGAAAGATATTGACTATCTAGCTGATCTATGCCCCTCATTATTTTATAGACCTCTATAAGATCACCCCTAAGCCTCCTACGCTCCAGAGAAAAATGTCCCAGTCTATCCAGCCTTTTCTTACAACTCAAACCATCAAGTCCCAGTGGCATCCTAGTAAATCTTTTCTGCACTCTTTCTAGTTTAATAATATCATTTCTATAATAGGGTGACCAGAACTGTACACAGTATTCCAAGTATGGCCGTACCAATGTCTTGTACAACTTCAACAAGACATTCCAACTCCTGTATTCAATGTTCTGACTAATGAAACCAAACTTGCCAAATGCCTTCTTCACCACTCTATCCACCTGTGATTCCATTTTCAAGGAGTTAGGAACCTGTACCCCTAGATCTCTTTGTTCTGTAACTCGCCCTACCAGTAACTGAGTAAGTCCTGCCATGGTTTGATCGACCAAAATGCATCACCTCGTATTTATTTAAATTAAACTCCATCTGCCATTAGTCAGCCCACTGGTCCAATTGATCAAGATCCCATTGCAATCCTAGATAACTTCTTCACTGCTCACTATGCCACCAATCTTGGGTGTCATCTGCAAACTTACTAACCATGCCTACTAAATTCTCATCCAAATCTTTAATATAAATGACAAATAACAGTGGGCCCAACACCGATCCCTGAGGCGCACCACTGATCACAGGCCTCCAGTTTGAAAAACAACCCTCTACAACTACTCTCTGTCTTCTGTCATCAAGCCAATAGGAGATAAACTAATGAAAGATGTGGATTCATTTCTATGGCAGGAGGGTCTGGCTTGGAAGCCAAGAGAATGGGGGGACGGGGAGTATGTGGCAGAGGGAGCTGAATGGATGATCTCAATATTAGTGACAAAGAGAAGCCTAACTCTCATCAGCTTTGAATAATCCAAGTTGTCAATTGGAATGTCTTCAAGCCCAGAAATTACATTTGACTTCTCATCCAACTGTGATGTTTGGTCACTGCTAGCGTTTCTCAAACTATTGCTGCTGAGAGGTATAAATGCAAAGAACTAAGAACCTTCAGGAAAAATTAATTAGTCAAATGTCTCAGACCCTCGAAATATTTATGACATTATGCATGCGATACTATTCATCAACAGTAGCATCACATAAGTATGTTGTTACTTTGGATCCTATCAATGCTGGGTTCCATTCTTGAAATTTTTTGAAGGATAATGTGATCAGGATCAAGAATAATGCATACGGTTGACCAGAAAGATCAGTTCTCACACTGCCTGAATACCCTTTTTCAAGCTGTTACTGGCTCATGTGGCCGACAAACTCATGACCACTGGTGAACAGATTGAGAATGTTATAATTCATTTCACTTGTGACCTTTAATGGCCATTGGAGAGGACAGTTATTGATGCAATGTCCTTGAGGTAGATTCAAACATAGCTTACTTTTTGGTTCATATAATTTCTCATTATTTTTTTTGATAGCTCCACGTTGAGATAATCCAACCAAAGGCAGCTCAAGATTAATTTTACAAGTGCACTGGAATATTTTGATGACTTACCCTGCAAGGCATGCTTCTGTGCACAAATGCTTACAGGAAGCAAAGCTGCAAGAGCACCCGCTGCAACCTTCCTGTGAGTATCCTCAGATGATTTACCCTCATAGCTCTACATAAAAAACAGAAAGCCACAAGTAAATCAACCACAGACAACTGAAAACATAGTTTATTTTTCTAATAGGAAAATAACAATTTCAATTTTCTTTTCTCTTTTTTAATTTTGGTTTAAACTAGTTCTATATCCTGCGTCATTTTCAAAACACAAATCCTCTTCAAGTCTACATTTGTCACTCTTTTGAGTACTTGCCTGCCCTCAAAGAATACAATTAAATCTATCAATGTACACACAATTCAACCAAAGTTTCCTTCAAGGGCAAAGAGAATATACAGCAAGGAATTAACCCAGAATATTCTTTTCAACTGGTTTTCTCAGTATTCAAATTTGCTGGTCAATTGGATTACATTTAAAATTTATTTATTAGTGTCACAAGTTAATGTCTTAACACTAACACTAACAAGTGTTAGTGTTAAAACATTAACACGGCAATGAAGTTATTGTGAAAATCTCCTAGTTGCCACACTCCGGTGCCTGCTCGGGTACACTGAAGGAGGATTTGGGCATGGCCAGCGCACCTAACCAACACATCTTTCGGACTGTGGGAGGAAACCGGAGTACCCGGAGGAAACCCACGCAAACACGGGGAGAATCTGCAGACTCTGCACAGAATGCGACCCAAACCCGGGTCCCTGGTGCTGAGGCAGCAGGGCTAACCACTGTGCCACCATAATTTCAGCTGAACAAGTAGATGCTGTCCATGTCTCATTAATAGCTCTAGAGACTTGTTTTCCAGTTGAGCTTTTACTTCCATTAGTTATCAATGAATATTTGCTGTCTTAGCAGAGAATTTAACTCCCCACACTCCCTACCCTGGCCACATATTCCTGGAACAAGTAGGGGTAACATTTTTAATTCATAGTAACAACCCCTATAATGATTACCATGTCTTCTCCAGTATTAGTTCTCTGTCAACTTTTGTCAGCCCGTTCATCAATCTGTGTATCTGAGAAGCTAAGATGAACGATGTATGTTTGGATAAAGGATCTGAGGTTTTCTACACCACAGAAATTCTTCAAATGGAGCCAGAAAGAATTAGTTTTTCCTGTGGTGCATCACTGGACAGAATTAGCGGTGCTATCTGGGGATGGCCAAATAATAGTTTTGGGACCTTTCCCCAAGGATAAGAAACAGTTTAAAATTTTGTTGCACATTAACGGAAGGATTCTGAATGGGTTGGCAACAGTCTCTCAGTTGCCAAGAGGGATGACATACTTATATTTAAAAAAAAACAGAAAGCAAGATAAAACATTAAACAAGTAAAAAGAAAATTCAGGCTCCCCTGGGTCACACAGCAAATGCACCAATGGTAGACACTGAAGCATTCACATCAGGAAGAATATAGTTTTGAACTCTTAACCATAAAGATGGCAAGTACAGTATAAAGTGAATACAAAGTTTCAGCAATAGTTTCAACCGGGACTAAATTAACCACTTGATGGATTCAGGAAGAGAAGCCTTTGCGGCTGATTTTCTGGCGATGACTGGACAAATAAGAATGGAACCAGGCAAATACAGTCTCATCCAAGCTGGGTGATCGTAGACATTCCAGAAATACTCTGGGTGAAGAAGTTTATTCTGAATTATTTATCGCATTGATCAGTGATTAGCTTATAGGTTAACTGAAAGCTTGATATTCTTTTGGATTTTCATGTAAACTAGGGAACCAAAAAGTGCAGTTCCCTCTGAAAAGCATCTGGGACATGTGTAAACAGGGTAAGTAACTGTGATCACAGTCTGAATCAGAAAGTATTACTTAAAATATTTAATACAATAATGTTTTAAATTTTATTTATTAGTGTCACAAGTAGGCTTACATTATGGTGTCACAAGTAGGCTTACATTAACACTGCAATGAAGTGACTGTGAAAATCCCCAGGGAATTGCTAGGTTTGAAGTTATTTTTCAATACCAGAGAGCTGTTCGGCAATAATGAAGACTTATCTCACCACTAAAAGGCTACACAAATTGGACTGGACAAGGCCCAACTTCTTTCATTGACTTTCAATCCAATCTCTGATACAAGCACAAACATTGCACAATATGTTTGAATGATGAGTCTCTTGACAAGAAACTGTGACCATGAAACTTTTGGAAGAATAGGTATCTCAGAAAGCAACTTCCAATTTCTGTACTTAACTTGCATTTTCAATCATGGGAACTTTTTGATCTCTACATAAGGAATTGTGAGCAATGTTAGCCCAGTGTTATTTCCATGGAAAAATCGGACAGCACCTTCATAACAAAATGTTAGAAAGGCAAGAATTTTTATATTCAGAAATGAAATCTGAAAATCAGAGCCACACGCACTATTTTAGCCATTTGCAGAATTTGAAGAGATTGGAGAAAATCAGAGATCAAGAATCTTTGCCCGCAAATACAAGTAACAGCTTTTCAAATACCCATGTTGACCTGGTTTTACTCCTGGGAGAAACCTGTGGTGCCATTTATTGCTTCAAATTGCAGGCAGATGCAATACTGCAAGACATGGCGGCACGGTGGCACAGTGGCTAGCACCGCTGCCTCACAGCGCCAGGGGCCCAGGTTCGATTCCCAGCTTGGGTCACTGTCTGTCCGGAGCCTGCACGTTCTCACCGTGTCTGCGTGGGTTTCCTCCAGGTGCTCCGGTTTCCTCTCACAGTCCGAAAGACGTGCTAGTTAGGTACATTGGCCATGCTGAATTCTCCCTTAATGTGCTCGAGCAGGCGCCAGAATGTGGCGACTAATAAATAAACACTGAGGGAGAGGTGTCTGTTTATGTGGCTTAAAATCACCTAGTTGGCTATCACATTGTTCACTGTATCAAATTCTTTCTGGAGAGGGACAATATAGTGCCAAACCAGTGTTTAACGGAAGCTTACATTATAGTGTCACAAGTAATGAGATTGGAACAAGAAGCAAATGAAGGAAAATTTGCATTTCTTTAATGACATTCACAACCTCAGGACAACCTAAAGTGTTTTACAGCCAATTGCGTACAGTTGAAGCACTGTCACTATTGTAAACATAGGAAACACACAGCAAATGTTGTGTACAGCAAACTCCCACAGATAGCAATGTGATCATGAGCAGATAATCCATTTCAGTGATGTTGGTTGTGGGATAAATATTGGCCAGGACATTGCGAATAACTTTCTTGCTCTTTTTCAAAATACTGTCTATGAAGTTTTGATCAGAGAGAGCAGACAGAACTCAGTTTCACCTCTATCTGAAAGACAGCACTTCCAACAGTGCAACACTATCAGTACTACACTGCAGCGTAAGCCTAAATTTATGTGCTTCAGCCTCTGAAGAGGGACTTAAACCCATAATTGTCGACTCAGAAACAGGAGTGCTGTGAAGTGAGGCATGGCTGACACTGGAGTGAGTCATCTTGCTCATTCCTAAACCTGACAACTTCACCGTGTCTGTTTAGTTTAGTTTATTTATTAGTGTCACAAATAGGCTTACATTAACACTGTAATGAAGTTACTGGGAAAATTCCCCTAGTCGCCATACACTGACGTCTGTTCGGGTATACTGAGGGAGAATTTAGCACGGACAATGTACCTACCCTGCACATCTTTCGGAATGTGGTTGGAAACCGCAGCACCTGGAGAAAACCCACGCAGACACGTGGAGAGTGTGCAGACTCCGCACAGACAATGACCCCAGCCAGGAATCGAACCTGGATCCCTGGCGCTGTGAAGCAGCAGTGCTAACCACTGTGCCACTGTGCCGCCCCCTTCTGTAGGTCAAGGGATCAACATACCAATAATTTTAATAATGCTCAAAGTATGATTTATCTGAAATTTTTGATGCTGAGATTAAACAGCTCTGTAATGGCAATTATGCAATAATTCAGTTCTACAACTAAAAGCAAGCAGATTAATTGTAAGCACAATTGTAAATATTGTACTTCTATGAGGCAATTTAGATTCTTCATGCATTTAAAATAACTACAATTAATTTGCATTGGAATTTGCAGAGTACCTTTAGTACGCTCTCACAAAGCTGACTGCCTGATGATTCATCCTCTTCATTTCCATCTAAAAGCTTACTAAGCGTCAGAGCATTGATTGAGTGGTTTGCTGCTCCAGTGTGGAGCTGCTGTTTCCCCTCTTCAGTCAGAAGGAGAGAAACAAACTGTAAGGATATGACATACAAACAGGGTCTGGTGATCGACTGCTGGATGCACAAGGAAATTGTATCTAAAAGACAAACAAATATTCAGTTAACTCAAAACCAAAATCGCTTAGTATATTGTTATACCATAAAGCCCAAAAAAGGCTTGGGTTTAATCTTGCATTGATGTTAATTTAGCTGGTTCATTGGGAAGCTACAAATGGACATGGTACTTCTAGGATATTCAGTTTCCGCATGTGTTTCTGCTACTAATCACTATATGCCAACCTGTACTTGGAATGTACTGGATTATAGATAGTGACCAAAAGAGTAGGGAAGGTTTTGCTGTTATTCCTCCCACAATTGAGGAGCTCCCAAATGCTCACTATCATGATTTACAAAAGAATAACAGCATACATAAGTTTAAAGCTTACTTATTAATGCCACAACTAGGCTTACATTAACACTGCAATGAAGTTACTGTGAAAATCCCCTAATCGCCACACTCGGTACCTGTTCGGGTACATGAAGGGAGAAATTAGCACGGCCAATGCACCTAACCAGCACGTCTTTCGGACTGTGGGAGGAAACCCACGCAGGCGGCACGGTAGCACAGTGGTTAGCACTGCTGCTTCACAGCTCCAGGGACCTGGGTTCGATTCCCGGCTTGGGTCACTGTCTGTGTGGAATTTGCACATTCTCCTCGTGTCTGCGTGGGTTTCCTCCGGGTGCTCCGGTTTCCTCCCACAGTCCAAAGATGTGCGGGTTAGGTTGATTGGCCAGGCTAAAAATTGCCCTTAGTGTCCTGAGATGTGTAGGTTAGAGGGATTAGTGGGCAAATATGTAGGGATATGGGGGTAGGGCCTGGGTGGGATTGTGGTCGGTGCAGACTCGATGGGCCGAATGGCCTCTTTCTGTACTGTAGGGTTTCTATTTCTATTCATGGGGAAAGCGTGCAGACTCCGCACAGACAGTGACCCCAGCCAGGAATTGAACGCAGGTCCCAGGTGCTGTGAGGCAGCGGTGCTAACCACTGAGCCACCATGCCGCCCATAGTGAAGGGTTGTCAGTACCCATGAAATCACGCCCCAATGGAGGTTGATAGCTTGAGGACTGGAGAGGGCAGAAAATTCTACAGGAAAATTGACAATTCAAAACTAATTTTTATTATTTATTATGCAAAAGAAAATTCAGAATGAACGAAGAGAAATTCTTGCTCTCTCTTTTCAAAGAGGATTACAAATGTGCACTCAAACATGATGTTATAGGAAATAAACTATATTTAATTTCAACAACTGACAAGATGTTTCAGTACTCAACGTGCAACTGCTACATGAGAGAAAACAAACCATAAGATATATCAAAATATTCCTACAGTGCGGCATACTAAATTACAGGTGCTTACAATGTTGAATTTTACCCCAAAGAGATTAATTATAAGGAAAGCTTTAAGAAAAGCAGAGGTAGGTGACACATCAATTTTGAATGCGTTGTATTAGAGATCTACTCGGAGCTACAAGCAGCCTGCTTACACTGCACCACCCTTGTAACTTAAGTTCACTTTGCTCAAATCAAAACTAGCTTTCCAATGTACCTCAATTATCTCATATCAATGGACTTTAAGTGGCAAATTTGTTTTGTATCATGTGAAAGGGCGCAGCGGGGGTGGGCAGCTAATGATTATGTGCGCAGCAACAGGCAAAATCTGCCAGGCACTGTTGACTGGTGCCAAACAATGTCAAACTCTGCGTAATGTCTCTACAATATTAATTGTATATATAAAGCTGAAAAAAACAAATCAATAGGAATAGTACTTGTTCCGTGTGGGTTCAAATTTAGCTACACAAATTAACTTCATTCCTAAAATATTTTGTTGCAAGACACATACATGGAAATGCTACATTAGCTCATGCAGGCACCATTGGTATCAAGTACCCGAGGGGAAAATCTGGCCTCCTGAATATAGAAAATGCAAACATTGGCTAGTTAATATTACCTGTGAGAGCAGACCAATGCTTTTCCACTGCAGCTACGACAGCTGGGAACGCATCCTGACCACCTTTCCGTAGAATTGTGTTCAAAAGGATAAACAAGTCTGTCCATGCTTGGTAGATGGCAGATGTTACCTCACAGTCTGAAACACAGTTATTAGCTTAGCATTGAAAAATCACTCATTTAAAAAGAGAATTTCCAGCTATTAAGAGCCAGTGCTGGGTAATAATAAGCATGTCATGTTTTGACTTTAATATATTTTCGTAAAACCCTTTGCTAATGTTTAGTATTATATTTAAAAGCAACCAGTAAGACAAAACAAACATTCATGTCCGCTTCCAGAATTAACGATCGGTTGTCCCCTAAACGCTATTATAGTCTTATACTTTTTTGTTTGCTGATAATATTTGACATTCTTAATGAAAACTAATTACAAAAATCTGGCAAGCTAAGCAGTATCAGAACACAAGTTGAGATATAGGGACAGGAATAGGCTGTAGAACCTGGAGGGGCTTCTCCCCCATTCAATAAGATCATGTCTGATTTTCAACTTCTACCTCAATTTCGGTCCAATCACCTATTCCATGCATGCAAAATCATATCGAATTCAGCCTTGAATAAACTCACCGTCTGAGCATCCATAGCTTTCTGGCGTAGAGATTTCCAACCCGGTGAGTGAAGAAATTTCCCATCTCATTCCGAAATGATCGACCCCTTACCCTGGGACTGTGTCCCTTAGTTCTAGACCCTCCAGCAAGGATAAAAGTTCTGTCAGCATATACTGTGTAATGGTTCCCTCGTTAGTAATAACCTGCCGACCTGAAAATTATCTATTTATACTGACTGCCTGTTCTCCATTTTCTAACCAGTTCTTTATCCATGGTAATATACTATGCCCAGTCCCATGATCTTTTTACTTTTGTGTGGCACCTTACCAAAGGCCTTTTAAAAGTCCAAATATAGTAGTATATCCATTGCTTCTCCTTCATTTGCTCTGCCAGTTACATCCTCAAAAAGCCCTAACAGATGTGTCAAACATAATTTCACTGTCAAAAAAGCATGCTGACATTGCATTAATATGATTTTCCAATTGCTTTTATCACTTACAGAAATTATCTTTATACTTCTTATTCATTTTGACTTTAGTTCCTCAAACTGACTATATGGACCTCTTTTCTCATTCTCTGTCATTGATTCCTATGTGGCCAATGATAACCTGATCCTTCTTCCCTTCCCAAGCACACTCCAAGTTCTTCCCCAGCAGTGAAGAGATGTGCTTAAACCTGGCATCAGGTAGGCAGCACAATCATTGGGACTTTTGGTTACAGCTGCAGAAAACAGTGGGCGGGATTCTCCAGCTGTTCAAGTCAGCAGGATTCTCCTGTCCTGCTGCAGTGAACAGAGGTTTAGCTGAGTGCCAAATTCTCTGTGCTCCGGCTGCAGGGTGTGAACAGCCAGAGAATTCTGGCCGGTATCTATCTATTCTCCCCCCCCCCCATCACCCCAACCCCCTCTCTTAACCTCCCCACCATACAGTCCCCTACAACTATTGTATTCCTTTTCATGACCCCCACTTGAATGGGCTCCTGTACCACCCTGTGAACTTTACTTTCATTACACAGGTTGCAAGAAACTCTTACCTTTGGGATAAGGGCAAAGGCAAAGATTTCTCCAGCATCGCACCCGGGATACCCTTACTTGCAGAGCTAATCTGTCTAACTGATTCAAGACTAAAATCAATTTTCTTGGTACATTTAGCCACATGCACCATGAAAGATGTGCTTTCACAGGGGAAAACTGAGATATCTTCAACAAAGGTGTAGGACTAAAATGCAAGTAAATAAACTGCCTGACATAATGACAGTCATTGCACTCCAAAAATGATTTAAATAAAGAACGAGATTTGAACTCATTCAAAACACATTCATTCAAAACACATTCACTTACACAGATTTAAAATCTGTGAGGAAAGGTTAGACAGATTAGGTTTGTATTCACTGGAATTTAGAAGAGTAAGAGGCGACTTGAATGAAACCTTTCCTGAAGGGTCTAGACAGGGTGGATATGGAGATGATGTTTCCTTGCGGGAGAATCTAGAACTCGGGATCACTGTTCAATAATAAAGGGTTGCTCATTTAAGATGGAGATGAGGAGAATTATTTTCTCTGAGGGTCATGAGTCTTTGGAACATTTAATCAAAAGGCTGTGGAAGCAGAATCTTCGCATATTTTTAAGGCTGAGTTAGCTGGATTTTTGATTAACAAGGCGGTGAAAGGTTATGGGGGGGGCGGTGGCAGGCAGGAATGTGGGGTTGAGTTTAAAATCAGAACAGCCACGATCTTATTAAGTGGCAGAGCAGGTTTAAAAGGCTGGGTGACCTATTCCTGTTCCGAATTAGTATATTCTTATATATATATATAATATATATATACACACATAAATTTTACAATAACTGCAAAAAAATACACAGAGGCATTCCGGGAGGGAAAGATTAAGTTAAAGTACATTACCAAAATAGTCCTTGCAACATATACAAAGTACTGCGAATATATTTGACAACAATGGTTTCAACAAGTCATCCTGTGTTATGTGCTCTGGATGCAAGATCAAACAGGGCTGTATTAATCCAGAAAGGGCAGAGAGGTACTGAAGGTGGCTCAAAACCTGCAGAGAAAAACAATAATTATACATACAACGCAACAAGATATAAACTTAAAAATCCCAGTGGAAACACACAGGGTCTACCGTATATGTTTGGTGAGTGCATTGTGGCCCATAACATTTGAATTGCTCGCTTTGTGCATGAATTGATGGGATTAAAATGCAAGTGGCAGAAATTGGTGAATTGTAAAGACCATTTTCATGGAAAATACAAGAGCAGAATTGTGCTCATTCAAAATATTCCCATTTTGAGTATAATCTGACTCATCGGAAAAACATGCATAGCATTTGCCCTAATTTTCAAATAAATATCTATTTCCTGTCAAAAACACAAAGTTGGACTCAAAGAACAAGGTTGAATGTTGGAGCAGGAATTCTTAACTTGCTTTTGGTTGAGAGTTAGAACATGTTATCGCCAGTGAAGAAAGGAAATTGGTTTGTGTCAATGCTGACAGGTGTCATGTTGAGGCAGGCTCAGATGCATGAAGATGCTGCATTTCAGCTTCGATTAGTGAGATAGGTGAGAAGCAGGCAACTACAGGCAACAGTCACTCAGGGATTGAGGAGAAAGATAGAGATATCATTGTCACCACAAAACTGGAATGGGAGTAATCTGGACCATTTGCAGACCAGCAAAAACCAAAAACTATCAATTTTGCAATGGACCTCAAGACGCATTGACCCGAACAGGCGCCGGAGTGTGGCGACTAGGGGAATTTCACAGTAACTTCATTGCAGTGCTAATGTAAGCCTTACTTGTGACTAATAAATCAACTTTTAACTTTGACTCAAGCCAAATGGATTGGGTCTGTTAGCCACACTCAAAAAGAGCAGCCTGCTGCTGTGAGTAATGGCGGTGTAGACTGCTGATATAAGGTCAGATGATGATTCTGTCTCTTGGATACGACAGTTAGCTGATGTAGTGGCAGTAGCAGAAATTCAATTCTCGATCTAGGATCTTTATGTAAATATCAATATAAAATTGAATTATATTATACTGACCTGAGCTTTAATATCCTCGTTGTGGTTCGTACGAGTCAATGGTGTGCCTAGCTCCCACAGGCACCTCTCTAGTAAACCAGTATTTACCAAACTTTAAGAAAACAAAGACGTGAAAAGTGATGATAAACCAGTTTAATGGAAGCATTTACATTACCTATATATATGAATATAACATCCAAAAATCTCACAATTTGTCCAAAGTATTTAAAATTCACACACATCTTCTTTAATAAAAATCACTGGAACATTTTATGCTCATCTGTTGTGATGGTATTTGAGCTCAAATTCATGTAGTGTTACTCTTCTATATAGGTATAAAGGCTTTTTAAAGGTTCTTGGTACAGATTATACACACAAGGTGAAATGCAAAAAGCACCAAAACAGCTATTATATATATTCTCAAATGCAGAATTTATATTTTTCTAGTTCACTATCTGATTAACAAAGTATATTTGAACCAAGATCTAAATGATTAATATATCTTGAAGCAGTCCGTATCAGCACACAGCTTAGCTCATAAGTGAAAAGTAACATCCATGCCACACAATGCCAGGCAAAGACCATCTCCAACAAGAGAAGATCGCAACCATGTACCCTTGACATTTAATGGAATTATCATTGCTGAATCTCCTGCCATCATCTTCTGGGGGTCATCATTGATCAGAAACGGAACTGGACCAGCCATGTAAATCCTTGGGCTACAAGAGCAGGTCAGAGGCTAGGGACACTGCTTTGAGTAACTCACCTCCCGACTTCCCAAAGCCTGTCCCAAGTCAGGAGTATGATGGAATACCCTCCATTTGCCTTGTCAGAGTGTGACTCCAAAAAAACTCAAGAAGTTGAACAGTATAAAGCAATCCACTTGATTGGCACCCCATTAACCACGTTCAATATTCACGCTCTCACCTGCCCACTGTAACAGCAGTGTGTAGCATAAAAAAGATGCATTGCAGCAACTCCCCAAACCTCTACCTTCCGAACTGGTGACTCTACCGCCTAACAGGTCATAGACAGCTGACATTAGGGACCACCACCGTGTGCAAGTTCCCCACCAAGCCACATACCAACCTGACTTGGAATTATATTGTTATTCCTTCACGCGGTCAAAATCTGGAAAGGCCTTCCGAACAGCACCATGGGTGTATCTTACCACCTGGACTGCAGAAGTTCAAGGAGGCAGCTCACAACCACCTTCTCGATGGCAATTAGGGACGGTCAAAAATGTCAATGCTCACATCTCATGAACATGTGCGGGTTAGGTTGATTGGGTATGCTAACTTGACCATAGTGTCGGGGATTAGCAGGGTAAATATGTGGGGTTACGGGTTAGAACCTGGGTGGGATTGTGGTCAGTGCAGACTTGATGGACTGAATGGCCTCCTCCTGCACTGTAGGGATTCTAAGAACTGTTTCCAACCATTTCCACTTACTAATCTTTCTGTGTCACCTTATTTGCCTGCTCAACCTCCCAAAATATAGGCTGCTTGCCACTTTTGTCCGAGTTCCTCTTCAGCTTTTTGTTGTTGTTTTCCCCTGTAAGTCTTGTCTCTCTCTTTGGAGCTTTCCCATTCTGTTAGGTTTTGCATTGGCTTTTTTTTTTAATACTCCCTTCAGTTCAGTTTCCTTGTGCTGTGTCAAATGCACTTATAACCACCTAGAATACATTGTCCACATTTCTAGCTTTCTCCCTTCAATCTAGTACTTCTTGTGACATTCATAAGGCTGGAAGGTCTGCAAATGTGTGGTCGAATTCTGGATTTTATCCAGGTTGTTTACACCAAATCCAAGTCGAGTTAGTTGGGACATTCATTGAAAGAGCGCTGAAGCACGTTCAGTGCTGTCATGCATTCTATTCAATGGTGAATGATATGTTGGAAAGCATCATAGAGTTACTGAAATTTAAGTATACATGGCTTGCACTGACGCAATGTGGATGACTCTAAGTAACCTCTGAAATGGCCTAGCAAACCACTCAGTTGTATTCAATCACTACAAAAAAACACAAAAAAAGTTCTCTGCAAATGTTGAAATTGTGCCCCACACACCCATGTCTGGGAGAGTAACATATGTCACATTACTCCAAACTAATATAGAAACTATACTGTCATGAGTATACATGTATATCCAGAGTGCCACATCACTCACTACTACAGTCAATGCATCAAAGCAGCAATGTATTCTACAGAACATGGCGAGATCTGGACATGTATACTTGACGGACAGCTCCAGTATTTGTGTCTAAAAGTGTGATTATTTTGAATTTTTGGGAACCACAGGGCATAACAATATGGATCCAGGAAAGCAGTGGACATTGGATAATTGGAGTCAAGTCAACTTCCTGTGCCAGACCTGGTAAGTTGATACTTGAGCTACATCTGCAATAATATAGGGAATTGTTGAATACGGGGCAGGCATATTAACATTTTAATGAGACATATTACTGGAGCGTGAAATTCTTCCTTGTTGGCGCTAGACAATCATGCAAACAAATGCCTTAATGAATGGGACATTGGCAGCTGGATAAGCTGCATGAAACTCAACTGTGCTTTGTGCTGGATATGGTTAGAGGTTTTGGCTTGATACCCTTGTGCATAATTGTGAGACCTGCAACCCTATTCCAGATTTTCTCAGCTTGTTTAAGTAAGCCGGCTGCTTCCATACAGACAGCAAGTGCACTACACACAAGTCTAACAATTTCTCAATTGTTTGCCTTTAGCTTGTCGGTGAGTGTCCATCCATCGGACAATCAGCTGGCAAAACAGAAACATTCTCCCCCCACCCCCCCGCCCGCTTTTCTGCATGTTTCTTTATTTTTTAAGCTACGGAGTGACTCGTAGTTAGGGTAAAAGCTCTTGTACTCTGACAGTTGCAGCTGAAGTATAAGCCACAGTTCCTGCACATGTCAACACTGACCGCCGTGCTGAAACATTCTATGATTTGTCTTTGGAGTACTAACCCAATCATCAAATGCCCCTTGGAAGAATCAGAATTAACCAGATTGGAGTGTCTGATGTAACTGGAGATTACCGCTGATTTATAAACCACTAATCAAACTAAACCACGCAATCTGTACCAAATTCTATAAGTGTGAAGTTTGTAAGATTGTTATGTTTGGGACTGTATTTTTAACTTGGCAAGATGGAGGATTGAAAGGGGTCAAATGACCTGCTCTGAATTCTGCTGACAACAAGCCTTGGTTGTTAAAGTTTAATGGGGGGCCCGGGCTGTTTTACTAGAAAGAAGGTACAAGGTATTCACACCTGTAAACAATGATCAGAGTGACTATGCTGGCAGTGAATAGACTGTTCGTCTCCAGATCTTAAAGCAGGGTGTTAAGAATGTCATATTTTGTAACCTGTTATACTTTAATCTGCTATTTAAATCCAAGATAAAATGGAGTTTTGGGGGGGGACCACAAACAAGATGATAACTAATTAGCATTTGCAGTTGAACACAAGGCCCATGTGGATCATGTTGACGTGGAGTTGGACTTTGAAAGGGGAAGAGTCCATAAGAAGCCACTGTAAGATCAGGTTACACATTTTCCTCAATATCCCTGAATCACACCGTCAGTCACGTGAGAGAGCAGAGAGAACAAGTCTTTATTATTCACAACGCAAGTGGGAGCATCCATCTAGATTGAAGAGACCAAGTTGATGGTGACTCAAGAGAGGCTGGAAGACTTTGGCTAGAGAGAGTGATCTCCAGGGTAACCCACACTGCAAAAGTCAGTTTGAGGATTAGAAGTTATCCAGCTACAAAAGGAAAAAGGAGCAAAGAATCTCTTTGGATTGGTTCTTGGAGAATGAAGTTTCTACTTAAGGGACAGAGTGATTGCTCCACATGTTTAATGTGGTTTTTTTCTGAAGTTTAGAGCATACTTTGCCGACTGAAATAATGTTTGGTCAATGTTTTGTGTTACAGTAAAAGTCTTAAAGCATAAAATCTCATGACTCTTTCAGCTATTCACTGGAAGTTTGAATTTCTTTTTAAAAGTTATTGGTCTCTACAGAGATCATAATACAATGCCAAAAATCTGAAGACATTGACAAATAATTACAAGAGCAGCATGTCAAATTCGATTGAAGGAAAATAATTTAATATGTGATTTATACATTTGGAATCTGAAACATTTATTTATGGGTGTGCGTTAGGATTTGTTACATGTCATCATCAACTGAAAACTGCTCGACCTTGCAAACAAGCAGTATTTATTTTTCAAGCTGCAAATGATTAGATTGTACAAAGCTCATCAGCAGGCTTCTGTTGATACTTATATCCACAAACACTTTGTCTGTGCTTCATTACATCCTGTTCCCAAGAACAGGAATAGGCCATTCAATTCCTTGAGCCTGTTCCACTGTTCAATCTGATCGTGGATAATCAGTCTCTCAAATGCATTTATCCAATTTGATTCATATCTCGACATTAGTCAGCAAATGAAAGATTTGTTCATCATAAATCCCATTATTTTCTCCATTACAATATTCAATAACATACTAAATTAATTTAATTTCCCCTTTGATTTATTCTTGGGTTCCTTTGTTTTGTTGTTCTACTCCACTATGTGAAAATGGATTGCCATTTCCTTTCATCTGTCTTTAATAGGCCCACATTGCCCCTTACCACTCTCTCAATAATAATGGCTAACCAACAATGATTACGTCTGAACTGTTCAATTAATAAAAGTTAAAGTCATTTTTCTTGTTAAATATGTATGCTTTTAGCTTCAATCAGTAATTTCATTCATTGAGATGCACTAACAGCCAGTGTACTTTGAAACACTGGACAACAATATCCATATTAAAGAATTAACAATTCCACTGAAAATTCATACTTTCCAGTATATTATTTTTTTTAACCATTTGTTTGTTAAAGAGAGTTCCTCTTGGATTGGCATTAATAATTGATAACACACACAATAAGCCTGTGAACTGTGGATCAGCATCTTGAAGTAGCTGATTGTAGCACATTTTGTTTCCTCAAGACGTTCCACAGAACTGCACAGCTCATCATAGAATGAGATACTTTTGATGAATACTTATTGCCATAATGTAAGCAAACATGACAGCCAACTTGCACACAGCCCCACAAACATGAGTGAGATAAATGATCAATTCATCCATTTTGGAATGTTGGCTGAGGAATACATTTAGGTCAAGACACTAGGATAACCTTCTGTTCCTCACTTAAAGGGTTCGCTATATCCATTTGAAAAACCAGGTCCAGCATTTCATAAGGTATATGGAATTTCTAGAAATGCAGCTCTCCCCCAGTAATGTAGAATCATAGAATTCCTATAGTGTAGAAGGGGGCCACTTAGCCCATCAAGCCTGCACTGACAATAATCCCACCCGGGCCCTATCTCCGTAACCCCACGCATTTACCCTGCCAATCCCCCTGACAATAAGAGGCAATTTAGCATGGCCGGTCAACCTAACCCATACATCTTTGGACTGTGGGAGCAAACCAGAATAGCCGGAGGAAACCTACGCAGATACGAGGAGAACATGCAGACAGTGACTAGTTAAGTGCTAGCCTCGATCGTGTGTTCAAATCCTGGATTAGCCCCTGAACACACAACCACTTGACCCAAGAATATAAGAATAATTGTGCCAAATTATGTTAACAGCTTTGCTCCCGATGGTCATGACACACTTCAACTTAGAACCTACGTAGCAATTTCAAACCCATAGAACCAGAAGATAAATCCTGTAACTCCAGCCAATTGTGACACATGATTTGTCATTCCTTCTGGCAGTGAACAGAAGAGATCAAGGTTAAAGATAACTATTTGTAAATGATTGCCAACGTGTTAGTAAAAAGGTTGGAAGAAAGGGAAAATGCATTAATTCATGGTCTGAGTCATGCATTACAATGTTTGAGTCAATGCAAAGTATAATAATCTGTTTCAACTGTTCACGGAGCGAACATAGTAGGAATACATATCCATTATAAGGACCAGTGTCCGTAATTAGAATGTCTTTTGACGGACAATTGCAGAACAAACCCAAGTTAAAAATATTCTTCTGGCAACACAACTTGTATGTTTGGATACTTCACTGTTAATATTTTTGCTTTGACAACTGTGTTTATTTCAAATCTTAAGAGGAGGCTAGCTTGTGAAAGATGTCATTATGTTGCTCCTTGAGCAATAGGAATTTATGATCCTGGGCCTCTACATGAAGTAACATCAGCAATGTCTCAAGCTTGCAGCTGCAGCAGTACCAAGCATGAAATTGATGAAACATAATAGCCATTTCCATATTAATAAGAGAGAATTTTAAAATGAACACAGAGTTCTGAACTCAACAAAAAAAAAACATAGCTTCATATTAAAATGTTAACTTGGGCCTGAATTTAAAAAACATATTTCTCTTCTGAAGAAAATATATATCTATTTACCTCTGGTCATTCATCAGTGGGGTTGAACAGGGAAGTAATGTAGGATATGAGCAACAATGAGTGCAAACTCAATTAGAGGGCAGGGGAATAAGCGGACCTAGGCTATTGTGGGAAAGAAGGTAGCAGGAAGGAGGAAAGGAGAAGGTGCAGGACAATGAGAGATATGTGGGGACCAGGTGTCAGGCCAACCAAACACTTAAGGCACTTCATGGTAATCATGATTGGGGCACAACACATCCGGGTAGCCTTTTGCCATTTTGGTTGTAGGCCTCGCGCCACTTAACTGGAAGAGCAACATGGAATTAGTAGGATCTTACCATAGAAAAAGGTGTGATAATGCATTATTAAAAACTGTTTCTCTATCCCTGTGCTGTTGGCGATGGTTCATTGTCTTGGACTAGCCTAGTGACCTTCTAGCACTATGCAAGGCAAAGAAAGAGCTTAGAAAAGAAATGTATCTGTTGGTTGCTCTTGGCTCCTAAGGTTTGGTTCGAGGTTTATCGGTATGTGGTAGGTCCGGGGAGTATGGAAGGCACATTATCAGGTTGCAGCATGGCAGAAAATATCCTGTTTTGCAGACCTTCAACGGGCTGTCGGAAAGTCAGGAGTTTAGTCTACTAAAGAAGCCTGTTTACCTCAGTAACAGCATTTTTGTTTATTGCCTTAAATCAAAAAATACCTTGAATGTTGAAGCAAGTGGATAAGGTTGACATGGCTGGGGTAAGTTCAACAAAATGAAAGCCTCACTTCAGATTTCCAGTGGTCGTGATACTATGGAATGCTGCCGCACAGCTAGTATATTTTTTGTCAAAGGGTGGCACTGGCTTCCACACACACAGCAAAGTTTTTTTTAAAAAAGAGAAACCATAATCAAAATGAGACTCCACAAAATGTGAAATACTGCCCGAGAAATTGACTGCAGCTTCCTGAGCTCACCTTCCTCCTTCTGAAGTTGAAATCACCACAACTATATTTAGGGCTCTTTTCATTGTGTTTAGAGCCTGGAGAATTGCCCATTAAGGCTTCAGGTAGCCTGAACCATGACACAGATCAGGAGGAGTTGGAGAATGTACTGATTGTTATTATGCTCAGTATTCATAACAACTCTATCTGATCAATTTTGTACAAATGCTGGAGACTAAAAGCAGGTGAGGTATAATTGATTCTGTTTGTAGAGCAATGAGCATTACCGTTTTGTTGCACTACTTGTCTAGTTTCAACTATAGGTGGATGTTAAGTTTCCTGGGTGAGTTCCTGTGCAATAAAAGCAAAATATGCTGCAAATGCTCAGCAGAGCTGGCAGCATCAGTGCAGCGAGGAAAAGTCAACTTCAAAATCCCTCCTAGCCTTCCCCTCTCTGGCTCGCAATGATCAAAATATTTTCCATTGGAAAGGTTAACGACCTGACAAGTTCATTCGGTCTCGCTCTTCACAAGATGCTGCCAGATCTACTGAGTATTTCCAGTATTTCGTGTTTTATTTCAGATTTCCAGCATCTGCAGTGTTTTGCGTTAGATCTGGGGATCCTGAGAGTGATGCACACCTTTGATTTCGCGCGGCTGCATTTGTAAAGCAAGAAATAAGTGAATACTTTGATGATTTTGTAAGGGATAGCGACGTGCTAATGGGGTTGCTAAATAAAACATCGTTAGATTTACAAGAATACGATAAATGTGACACAGCTCTATTGTATTACAAAGTACTCTGTTTCATCTGATCCTTGACACTAATACAAGGGAAGTTCAAGGGATGTGTGTTATTGAACTGCTAGATGCGATGAACGGCTCAGCTTTGTCATAAAGTAACCTACATAAAGAAAAATCTAAAATGTTATAACCTCATGTTATTATACCTGCCTGTATTACATTGCATTGCCTGCACTCAGGAATCTCTTTCCCTCTGGGGTTGTCCAATATCCGATTATTACATGAAAGAGGGTACTATGATCCCTTCAATATGCCAAGTCAGCTAGCTGTCTATCAATTCTATCCAGATGAAAACAGTTGTCAGTGATGGGGGATGGAAAAATAATTTCAATCACAATGTTAACACATTTATGAGAAATTTGATTGTACATATGGCAGGGGTGAGTGCATAAATTTCATATGATAAATATAAAAATATGTTTTTATATAACCTCTCTGGAAACTATCCATCAATTGGGAGTTAATAGGATGAGGCAGCACAATAAGAAAACACTTTTAACATTAAAACTGCATTCTGTAGATGAGATTTCCATACATTAAAGTTACATGGACCAAGTTACTGTAGGAGGAATTTTAACTTCCCTCAGTGTTGGTAGGTGACCAACCTTTGATTTCCTGCTCCTGCTGTGCAAAATGGGTGCGCAAGTGACTAGTGAGGTCTAGCTGTTAAAAGAGATGCAAAACATTGTGGTTGCTGGAAATGTGAAATGATAGGTCAAAAATATTGGAAACATTCAGATCTGGCAGCACCTATGGAGGCAAGCAGACTGAATCATGAAGGAGCAGCGCTCCGAAAGCTCGTGATTCCAAATTGGGCTTTAACCTGGTGTTGAGATACTTCTTATTGTGCCCACCCCAGACCAACACCGGCATCTTCACATCACGATCTTCCAACGCCAGCATCTCCACATCACGATCTTATGATGGAAGGAAGGTCATTAATAAAACAGCTGAAGATGATTAAGCCTAGGACACTATCTGGAGGAACTCTGTGCAGTGATGTCCTAGGATTGAGATGATTCACTTCCAACACCCACAGCCATCTTCCTTTGTGCCAGGTATGACTCCAACCAATGGAGAGTTTTTCGCCCCTCGATTCCTACTAGGGCTCCTTGATGCAATACAGGGCCAAATGCTGCCTTGAGTTCAGCTCTTTTGCCATGTTTGAAATATGGCTGCGAGGAGGTCAGGAGCTGAGTGACACTGGCGGAATCCAAACTGAGTGACAGTGAGCAGGTTATTGGTGATTAAGTGCCACTTGATAGCATTGTTGATAACTTCTTCCAGATGATTGATGGTGGACTGATGGGGCAGTAATTGCTAGTTTGCATTTGTCCTGCTTTTTGTGCACAGGACATACCTGGTAATTTTCCACATTGTTGGGCTGATGTCAGTGTTGTAGCTGTACTGGAGCAGCTTGACAAAGGGCGAAGCTAGTTCTGGAGCACAAGTCTTGAGAATGTTGTCAGGGCCTATAGCCTTTGCAGTATCTCATGCCTTCAGCCATTTTTTGATATCATGTGGAATGAAAAGAATTGGCTGAAGAGTGACAGATTTAGGACTGAGTTGAGGAGGAACTTCTTCACACAAAAGGTTGTGAATCTGTGGAATTCCCTGCCCAGTGAAGCAGTTGAGGCTACCTCATTGAATGTTTTTAAGACAAGGGTAGATACATTTTTGAACAGTAAAGGAATTAAGGGTTATGGTGAGTGGGCGGGTAAGTGGAGCTGAGTCCACGAAAAGATCAGCCATGATCTTATTGAATGGCGGAGCAGGCTCGAGGGGCCAGATGGCCTACTCCAGCTCCTAGTTCTTATGGTCTTATGACATCTGTGATGCTAGGATCTCCAGAGGAGGCCGAGTTGGAACACCCTCTTGGCACTTCTGGCAGAAGATTGTTGGAAATGCTTCAGCCTTATCTTTTGTACTCATGTCCTGGGATCGCCCATCGTTAAGGATGGAGATATTTGTGGAGCCTCCTCCTCCAGTGAATTGGTAAATTATCCACTACCATTCACGACTGGATGTAGCAGGACTGCAGAGCTGATCTGATCTGCTGGTTGTGGGATCGATTAGCTCTATTTATTGCCTACTGCTGATGCTGTTTGGCACAGTAGTCCTCTGTTGTAACTTCACCAGGTTGACATCTTGTTTTTAGTATGCCCGGTGTTGCTCCTGGCATGCCCTCCTGCACTCTTCATTGAACCGATGTTGATCCCCTGGCTTGATGGTAATGGTAGAGCGGGAGATATGCCAGGCCACAACGTTACAGGTTGTGGTCGAATACAATTCTGATGCGGCTGACGGCCCACAGCACCTCATAGATGCCCAATCTTGCTTTTCAATCATCAGTTAAAATTGAGCTGTTAGCGTTTTGACTGTTATTAGGCTGCTTTCTCCGTTTTTTCTATGAGAGGGTTCAGTCTTGTACACGGCTGGCTGACTAACATAATGGTTCAGAATATGTTGCCCAAAAGAGTGTGGGTTTAATGGAGTTTGCTGTTTTTAAATGCGTACATAGCCCAGCAACTTGTGCTGTGAAAGAAATGCACTGTGAATACAAATCAGTACAAGTTTCTGGATAATTTGCACAATTCCACAAATAGACTCGTAAAAACATCAGCTCATACTCAAACTCCTCTTGGGTTTTATGTGGTTCCTACATGTGCACACAAAATGCCAATTAAACACACCATAGAACGTTAGGGCTGTTTCTGAATACTGCAAAAATCTTTTCAAATGAAAAAAAAATGTTTTAATGATGAGATTTATGTTCCTGGAATGTTAATCAATCTCTTCAATTCAGAAAAGGAATAACTTAAACTGGAGTTTCATTCCTCTGGGTGATAAATTGGTGCTAGAGATTGTTAGCATTAGTGTTAATTTTTCTCACTTTGACTTTTTCCTCTCTCAATCGAATTCTTACTTCCTTCCCTTTATTTCTTGTTCTGTACCTAATTTAACTCTAAATCATCCAGTTTAGTTTACACTCCCCTGTCTTTCCTCTGTTTCTTTCTCAGTCTCATTGGTTGAGATAGACTGTTGCTTCCATTGCTCACTAAGATTTCAGCTGCCTCGTCATGCTAGCAAATTATCAGCTCGCATTTTCAATGAAAATGGGACGCATGCCAAAATGCCCTGCACCAGCAAATTCTGGGGCAACATCATCTGTAGTCCTAAACTAGAAAACATTACCATCCTTCAACAATATTCAAACATTGTTATACAAGATTACCTACCCTTGAAAAGCTGCAAGAAGCTGGTGTTGCTTGACTGCAGCTAACGTATCTTCTGGAATAGCTGCCAGAAGATTAGCAAGCAAGCCACAGAGAGCTGATGAGAAGTGAAGGGTAATGACTGCACACTGCTCTAATGAAGGATCAGAAGCATGGGAATTCTCACTGTGTAGTGATTGTGTAGCTTCTGAGTCACTCTGACCTAAATGGAGAAAACCAGATAAGATGGAATTGGCAGTAAAAACATTTGACAACAAACAATATTTCATTTGCTAGACACATGTATTAACTGTATCGCTTCTCGGCCTTTTGGCTAAGATCAAGTGTAGTATGGTCCGCAGCCCATGGTCGGCCGCACTTGGTTGAGGTCATTAGGTTGCACTGAAGCTTCATATGTTTCATATGAAGCAATTTTTAAAAGCGGCATCTCGGCCTTTTGGCTAAGATGCAAATGAGCTCAAGTCTTGGAGAAGGAACCTCCCCCTTCTCCAATCAGCTTGGCTCATGTAGATCGGACCCAGGACAGGGTGGTTTGGTCGCTCGCCCTGTCTTGTCAGCCTGGATCGGAAATGTCTCAACTTGTTGAGACTCTGAATTTGATTTGATTGAATTGGAAAAGTATTTAAAAAAACTGTAGTGTGGATGAATTATCAATATACTTAAGCAACAGTAACAGTGCCTTAAGTTAAGGCATTGCCTTCAAACAAACTAGAGGGCAAGAGAATATCATACCTAAGTGAAGGACTGCTCTCCAGTCAAGCTCAAAACTAGTTTACTTTACCTTTCCTGGAGTGCTGCTTTGTCTATTAATGATTTGTGAAAAATATAATAGAATTTCCAAACATATTTCTTTACTGCTGCATTGGGTAATTATAATAATGTAAAGCTCCTTCATTTACATATTTAAAAATAGCAGGCTTTAGAACTTGTTGTTAAAATTATAATACAGGAACTGGGTGTTGGATTAGGCTTGATTGGGGTAACAATTCACACTGCTGCCCGCATTTGAATACAGCATTATCATTTGAACCTTCTGATTCCTGCAGACCTGCTGAGAGGCAGCGGGGTCCTGTTTTAAAAATACAGATCAGGTTCCAACATCATTATCAGGGCCAAATTTCAATGTTTATTTGGGGTCTAGTAGGGAAGGTCAACCAGTTAACAACAGGATCTGGGGCTAGAACAGACACAGAAAATGGTTTTTCTTTGGCTTCCACATGGGCCAGGAGTAAGAGTGTTCCTCCAGATCCCACAAAGGCACCTTGGACTTACCTCACGCTTCCCTCCGCTTAATATGATGTGTTCTGACTCCCACACTCCCTTTGCACTTATGATTGCCTGAGACCATTCCTTAGTGGTCTCTGGCTGTGTCCTCCTGCCATGCAAAACCCCCACACCCAATTGCCAGTCAGCTAGGGCAAACTTGCCTAATTTGTGCGCAGGTCTTCCTGTACCAACACAAAGGCCCTGAAGTTAAAATCTCTCAAAAAACCTGGGATCCGAAGAGTTAAACTCCTCTCACCTTTGGCCCCCACCCACACAACTTATGCAGCAAGTTAAAACGCAAGTTTAATTATTTTTGTGTCACTGTCTTCCGCACTCTCCATTTCAGTATAACGTTCAGACCTTCTCTAGTTGCTAACTATAATACTCCTGATTTTCAGGATTCTCACATCTGCTGAGATTTATATTAAACATTTTTAGAGTACTGCTGACACTTTGCTGCTTCTTTCCAATTCAAATATCTGTGTTGACATTTGCCAAGTTATTGCCAATCTCCTCTTGGAAGAAGTGCATCAGAGGTCCCTTGCATTGTTTTCTGGAGGCCATCTGCTTTACCAGTTTTAAAGATTACAAATGTTTAAAGGTTACCAGTTCTGTGATATGTTGCATGGTCATTTTGACATACTTCAGCAACACAGGTGTACAGCTTGTGAAAACTGGAGCAACGTTTCATGAGACTTCTGAGAGGCACTGTGCTCAGGTTTCCTCCCACAGTCCAAAGATGTGCAGGTTAGGTGGATTAGCTGTGCTAAATTGTCCCTTAGTGTTAGAGGATTAACACGGTAAATATGTGGGGTTACGGGGATAGGGTCTGGGTGGGATTGTTGTTGGTGCAGGCTCGATGAACCGAATGGCCCCCTTCTGTATTGTAGGGATTCTATGATTCCGGAGTCATTACACAGTGGTTTTGAACAAGGGAAAATTTCTGACAGCTACATTTGTGCTGATCAGATAAAAGCTTCAGCTGACACCTTGCAACCTTGCTGGATATCAAAAACTTCTATTGTAAACCACTAATATTAACATGACAATCACAATAGCTAGCCAACTCGATTAAACATGAAGTTATGACAACTAGATGGGATGATAACATGTCAATTTTACAACATTAAAAATTGCAGGAAAATTTAGACTTGAATGTTATGATGTGCCAAGTGCTCATCCAGGTACATTTTAAAGGATGTGAGGCAACCCTCCTAGGTAGCGCATTCCAGACCATCACCACTCTCTAGGCAAAAAATGCTTTTCCTCAGATCCTCCCTAAACCTCCTGCCCCTCGCCTTAAACTTGTGTCCCCTCGTGACTGACCTTCTCACTCGAAAACAAAAGACCACTAGATAAGAATTCACACAGGCATAGTAGCACTCTTTAGTTAGTTTGGGGTAAGATAGAAGTGTCAGGTATACAAAAAAATTAAACTACAGATTTCAAACTGAACTTGGGGGTAATTAATGCACATGCACCACGATGCACAGTGGCAGCAGCGTGTACCATCTACAAGATGCACGGTAGGAACTCAACAAGTCTCCATGGACAGCACCTTCTACCATCTAGAAGAACAAGGGCAGCAGATGCATGGGAACACAACCACCTAGAAATTCTCCTCCAGGCTACTCACCAACCTGACTTGGAAATATATCGCCGCCGTTCCTTCACTGGCACTGATCAAACTCCTGGAACTCCCTTCCTAACAGCGCTGTTGGTGCATCTATACCTCAGGGACTGCAGCAGTTCAAGAAGGCATCTTCTCAAGGGTAACTAGGGATGGGCAATAAATACTGGCCTAGCCAACAAAGCCCACATCTCAATGAATTTTTAAAAATGACTTCAAGATTTATTTGATCAAGTTTTAATTTAGATGACAATTGGTGTGTAAAGCATTTAACTAAGTGTTCTCCAGGATTTTAGATCCTCCCCCTCCTGACATTATAGTCATTCAGCCCATCAACCCACGTTGATTTTCTGTACAGCGATACAGTCAGACCCCTCGTCCCGCTCTATCCTAATAGCCCGGCAAATTTATTTCCTTTGTGTCTATCCAATTTCCTTTTAAAATCATTGATCATCTGCTTCCATCACTCCCATATACAGGAAGTTCCAGGTCATTACCACTCACTGCATAAATAAAGTTTTTCCTCAGAATCCTCCTGCATTTCTTGCCCAAAACCTTACACTGTGCCCCCCCAGTCATTGTTCTTTAAGCTCATGGGAACAATTTTCATGGTCTACTTTATCTCGACTAATCAAGGACCTTGATCAAATCTCCCCTTAATCTCTAAACTAAAAAGTAAAATACTGCTGATGCTGGAAATCTGAAATGAAAACAATGCTTGGAAATATTCAAAAGGTCTGGCAGCATCTGTGGGGAGAGAAACAAAAGTTCATATTTCAAATCTAATATTACTTCACAACTTTTCTTTGACTTGAAATGTTAGCTCTATTTCTCTCTCCACAGATGCTGCCAGACCTGCTGAGTACTTTCAAAACTGTTTATATTTCCCTCAATCTCCTTTGCATCAAGGAAAACAACCCTCGCTTCTCCAACCTAACCTTGTAGCTAAAAGCCCTCATCCTAGAACCATTTTGATAAATCTGCTCTACACTCTCTTAAAGGCCCCCAGACCATTTCTAAATGTTGTGGCCTAACCAGAGTTTTTGCACTGAACACTTCTATTTATGAAGCTGAAGATTCTACAAGCTGAATAGAGGCTGGATAGGCTCAGATTGTTTTCTTTACAGCAGAGAAGGCTGAGGGGCGGGAAACCTGATTGAGGTGTATGAGTTATGAGGTTATGAGAGGTATGGACAGAGTGGATAGGAAGCAGCTGTTTCCATTATTTGAAGGGTCAATAATGAGGAGGCATAGTTTTAAGGTGAGGGGATTAGAGGAAACACTTTCACCCAGAGGGTGGTGGGAGTCTAGAATGCACTGCCTGGGAGGGTAATATAGGCAGGAAACCTCAACCATTTAAAAGTATATGGATGGGCACGTACATGCCCTAATATTCAAAGCTATGGGCCAAATGCTGGAAAGTGGGGTGAGTGTTGATTTAGTGTAGTTTGTTGGTGCAGACTCTATCTGCCGATGGGCCTCTTCTGTACTGTATGATTCTAAGCTTTCCTAACTAGTCTGTCAATATGTCCCACTGCTTTCAAAGGCGTATGCACATGAAGCACAAATTCCTCTGTCCCTGCACAATAAGATGAAAGTATTCCCACTGCAGGAAGGTCATTTGGTGTATTTATTTCTAATTTCCAGCAGCCACAACAATCCTCAATATTAATCTTAAATTAACCTCATTTAACCAAAGGAAGACTAATAAATACTTAGGAATGACTTACCATAAGTCTTTAAAATTATAAAAGGTTTTGATAGAAAATAGAGAACACAGAATAAATGAGGAGTTGAAAGTGGTGGCCAATCTAAAATAGTCACAAAGAAATCAAATAGGGAATTCAGAAGAAACATTTTTACCTCAGAGTAGTGAGAATGTGGAACTCAATATCTAAGAAGTCATAGGATCATAGAAGAATCATGGAATCCCTGCAGTGCAGAAGGAGGCCATTCGTCCCATCGAGTCTGCACTGACAACAATCTCACCCAGGCCCTATCCCCTATCCCAACGTATTTACCCTGCTAGTCCCCCTGACACTAAGGGGCAATTTAGCATGGCCCATCAACCTGACACACGCATCTTTGGAGTGTGGGAGGGAATTGGAACATCTGGAGGAAACCCAGACAGACATGGGGAGAATGTGGAAACTCCACACAGACAGTATCCCAAGGCCGGAATTGATCCCAGGTCCCTGGCGCTGTGAAGCAGCAGTGCTCACCACTGTGCCACCATGCTGTTATGGTGAATGGCATAGATGCATTTAAAAGGAGGTTAGATAAGTATATGAAGGAGAAGTGAGTCGAAGATTATGTTGATTGAGTCAGATGAGGGAGGGTAAGAGAAGCCTCGTGGATCAGTTGGGCTGAGTAGACTGTTTCTGTGCTATATATTCCACGGAAAATGGAGAACTTCCGCCTACCTTGAGCTGTTAGCCGGTTGGTTGGAGATTCAGGAATAAGAATAGGAGACACAGCCGAACTGTGCAACAGCCCATGGAACTCAGATGCACCAACCGATAAAGGTGGTGATGGCAAAATCTGAAAATTGGAATTTAACAAGAAATGAGCATCAATCAAAACAGCAATATTGAAAACCAAAAGGATTTTGTTCATTTTTACTTTTAGAAAGCTTTCAACTCATGTAATGTATATCTAGCTCTGAAAAAGGATTGCCTTTTGAAAATAGGTTTAAAATAAAGAGATGAATTAATAAACTTAGTTACAACGCAAATATAACTCATCTCTTTGGAATATTCTAAACTGTGTCACATCCAATAAATTGTTGAAAGGTTGCTACTGTAACCATAAGAAAAATGTTTTTCCTAAGGTTCTAGCATGAAGCTGCAAATACACATTCTCCAGACATGTTTCCGCATTCATTGTCTAACCACATACCAAAGTGCTTGATGTTGATGGGAAACTTGACAAATGACTGTGATTCGACAGACTAGATGATGTTCTCCAATATTTCAATGAGTCAGTGTCTGCTGAAACAAAATGAAGTGTTACCGGTATCAGATCATTGCACAGTCATTGCAGTTTGCCGGTGTACATTTATGCTTGTGAATGGTGTAAGAATATAAAAGATGCAAGATGTTGCTGAGGAACTAATTCTACAAATCCAGATAATGTGTATTTGCAATTAAATCAGCAACCCCACAGTGGTCATTCCTATCCCTTTGTGTTTATAGGCTGTAAAGATTGCTGGTAATATTTAGTCCATTATCTTTATCTGGTAGACTGGCCTTTAATGCTTGCACCCAATCATGAAACGGGATTGTAAGCATGTGTGTGTTAGCAGTTCAGTTTGTTTTGAAGCAGCATGGTGAGATTAAACTCAAATTTATGAGTTTGCACTTAATGTGATTTGCATAAAGATTGTATTTGTTTCCATTGCAAAACAGGACATTTATTTGAGAAATGCTTCATTCACATTAGGCAGCTTAAGACCTCACTTGCATTGCTTGCTTCTATAAGTAATTCTATTCCATTAAGTTTAATGGCGTAGCTTTTTACAAAAAGCTTCGTATGATATTAGTTGTCTTTTGAAATAATGTGAGCCATAGCAGAATGTTAATTATCCAGTAGTGGTACTGTAGGTCATAGACTATGGCACAGCAGCAGGCCATTTGGCCTGTTGTGACCATGTCAGCTCATTTCTCTAGTTCTTTTCCTCCACTTCTGCCCTGTCAACCTGCAAATCTTTACAAAATTATCCAATTCCCTTTTGCAAGCCATGATTGAATCTGCCTCCATCCAACTCTCAGGCAGTGCATCCCAGATCTTAATCACTCTCGGAGATAACTTTTTCCTAACGCTGCATCTGTTTTTGCAAAAATCCTGAGAACCATTCTTGTAAATATTTTCAGCAGTCTCACTAATGCCTTCACATGCTTCCTAAAATGTTGTATCTGGAATTGTACACAATGCTGCAGTTGAAGCTGAACTAGTGCTTTGTTAAGGTTCACCAAAGCTTACTTGCTTTTGTACTCTTGTGCCTCTATTTATAAAGCGCAATATTCCGTATGTCATGTTAACTGCTTTCTCAATCCATCTGCCCCTTTATTCATTTCTGCTGAACTGTATATTGTATTTCCTTATTTCTTCTGCTGAAAGTATCACCAAACACTGTTCTGCATTAAAATTTAATCTGCCACGTGAGCGCCCATTTCACTAGCCTGTGGTCTCTTGGAGTCTATGACTATCATCCTCGCAGTTCACAATGATTCCTAGTCTTGTGTCATCTGCTATATTTGAGATTGTGCCCTTCACCCCCCTAGTCTAGGTCATTAACATAGATCAAGAAAGGCAGTGGTCTTAATACTGACTCCTGGGAAATCCCACGATGTATTGTCCTCCAGTCCTAAAACAATCGCTCACCACTGCTATTTCCTGCAATTCAGTCAACTTCATATGCTGTCACTATCCTGACAGCATATTTAATGGGTTACAACTTTGCTGGCAAGCCTGTTATGTAGCACTTTACCAAATGTCTTTTGGAAGTCCATGTACACAAGTCAAATGAAGACAGGATCAGGATAGCCCGCAAACCTCTTGTAATTTTGTCACTGGATTTGTAATCTAGAGATCTGGATTAAGGCTCCAAAGTATCACATTCAAACTGAGTTCTCAGTTTAAGAATAAATCCAGAAATAAAAAGTTGATCTGAGTAAAAGTACCTAAGATGTTATCATAAGGAACTGGGTCATTAATATCTTTGCCCTGTTTAGACTATGTGTGACTTCAATCCAACACCTGATTTTACCACTTTCATTCCAAGTGCTGAATCTGGGCGCAATTCAGATCTGACTGGGAAATCTGCTTTCAGGTTAGCACTTAGCCTGAAAAAAAATCACGAGTCTGAATTGTGCTGTGGACGGGGCTTATCGTGCCCGAAACGATCGGAGCAGTTAGAAAAAATTTTGAAAAATGCACCGTTGTCACATCGCCGCAGAAAGCAGATAAAGCGGCCCAGGAGTGATGGTCCCCACAGACATCACCCTCGCCCCCACAACATAACTTTCCCCCTTATCCACCCACTCCTCCCCGCTACCCAGACTGATCGCGACCCTCTGCCCCCTTTCCCCCCCACCGATCGCCCGCAGAGCGGCAGCGGAACCCCCCCGCCCCAACCAGAGATCCATCTGGCCTCTCACCCCCTCCCCCAATGAGCAATCGGGCCTTCCCCCCCACCCCACCAGGGATACATCTTACCCACCTCCCTCTCCCCCTCCCCCTCCCCCCTCAACCAAACCAGAGAACAATCCCCCCCCCCCCCCCGCCGGAGAATGATTGTGCCCTCCCCCCACTCCGAGAATGGTCGGGCCTCCTCCCCCGAGAATGATCGGGCCTTCCTCTTCCCCCCCACCAGAGATACATCTGACCCGCCTCCTCCTCCCTCCCCAGAGAATGATCTGGTCCGCCTTCCCCCCCCCACCCACCCCACCAACCAGACAACGATCTGGCCTCCCTCAACCCCCCCCTTCACCCCCCACCGCCCACCAGAGGTACATCTGATCTGCCTCCTCCCAACAGAGGATGATCGGGCCTCCCTTCTCCCACCCCCCCAGAGAATGATCTGGCCCGCCTCCCACCCCCCCACATCACCGATCTGAGTCAGAGAGTTGTTGGAAGCTCTGAACCTACCTCGTCAGAAGCTGGAGTGCCCGAAACAGACCTTTGCCGAGCATGTCTGTCTCGTGCCGAATCTGGACGCGTGAACGCAATGGTAAAGGGGGAAATGCTGTTAAAGTTGGGCGGGCAGCCCATTAATTCAATTTAAATGCATGCAAATGCACTTAAATCGCCGTTGCGCCCGTTTTGGGCGCAAATCAGGTCGCTGCCATTTTCGGGCCTTGGTAAAGTGGGCACCTGTGCGGACGTGGATCGTGAGGATCGGCCTCATGCCCGACTTTACCAAGTTTTTGCGCCCAAAAACGGGTACGGCGCAATGGTAAAATCGTGCCCTATGCATTATTACTTCGTAAATGCAAGCAACAGATGGCACACAGAGACAGAGAAGATAAAGAGGTTAGAGCAAAACTTGGCAGAAAGCAACACACAGCAATTAGAGAAAAGGAAGACGAAAAGGCTAAAGTAAGAAGTCGACGGAGAGCAACAGAATACAAGAATCACCAATGCTGAAAGTAAGTGACCCAAACTCGTAAAGAAACTTTCATATGCGATCCTTATCATAGGAGTCAGGTCCAGAGTATGATATTGGCAGCAGATCAGAGGTAGGAGAATAATGTGGGGCAACAAAGTGGAACAAAGAGCCACCTTCTGTGCTACACAAATGGTGAAGTATGATTGCCACTCTTAAGTGAACCACCTGACCCAGTGAAAGTTCTTCTTATGGGAACAACAACAAAATCAAAACACTTCTTGAAAAATATAACAACGGAGTAGGATCACCAAGAAATCTATTTATTTTGGCTTGATTCGGAAAGGTTTATATCCACCGCAGTTTAGTAGAAGCGACTTGATTGAAACATAAGATCCTGAGGGATCTTGACAGGGTGCATGAGGAGAGGATGTTTCCTCTTGTTGGAGAATCTAGCACGATGCGTCACTGTTTAGAAATCAGGGGTTGCCCACTTAGAACAGGGATGAGGAGAAATTGTTTCTGTCAGCAGGTTCAGTATCTTCAAGAACATGACCAACAGAACAGCGTGAAGAGCTCCATCATCATAAAAAGTCTTTTTGTTCATGACCACAATCTAACAAAATATAAATACTTAAATGATGGTAATAAAATATATTTGTAGTTGAATAAAAAAGTCAGTGGAAGCCAAGGTCTTTGAATATTTTTAAGGCAGGCGTAGACAGATTGGTGATAAGCAAAGGCGTGAAAGGTAATTGGGATAGGCGGGGATATGGAGTTGAGGTCAGCCATGATCTTATTGAATGGCAGAGCAGGCTGGAAGGGCTGAGTGGCCTGTTCCTACTCCTAATTCATATGTTCACATGTTCGTATGCAAGAAGGGTGGACTTCCATTGTGGTCTACCATGAAATATTTAATGTTTCAACAAAGACTAAAATGTAGACAGTAACATTGAAAATGTAGAAAATGTTGCCATTGACACTGTAGATGTAGATTTTGGTCCTGAGGATTTTGAGAGTGCCATCGGGGATGTAGAGAATGATTAGTGGAAACCATATAGTTTAAAAAGTGCAAGTCTGATTAAACTAGAGTCAAACCAAATAAAAAAGAATGTAAATTTCAAAAATAAATAATTTTTGCCACATAATGTGTTTGAGTACAGTAATTTTATGTGAATTTAGATATTTATGCTGCATTTTGCGGGACTGAGATTGTTAATTAAAATAATCACGTCAAAGAAGATAATTAAATGAATTCTTAAATTTAATCTACTGAATGCAAGAAATGCTTCAAATAAATTACTTCACAGAAATACGTTTGTGATCGAATTTTCAGCTGTAATACCCATTTCATTCAGTCTATGTGCCCATAGGGGAAATATCTCAGCTTATTACTTCATAAAAACAATTTCTTCATCTTAGTTTTTAAATCCTATTTTTAACTTTCATTCCTTTATTTCCCGGATGTAGGATAGGTAGCCCAGCTTTTATGAAATACAGATTCTAAACTCTGAATCTTTTCCCCTCGCAGATGCTGCCAGACCTGCTAAATATTCCAGTTCTCTTTTGCTTGTATTTTTAAAAAATGGATCATTTCCTCAGAACGCAAAAAGTGAAGGTTCACATATGGATTAGACTATGCTTAGTACATTATCAATTTTAACTTCTATATTTGCATTTTACATGTGAAATCAAACCATACACATTCTCTTTTACTATTACCTCAACCAGCCCACCACTCAGAAGATGAGATTGATGTTTCGAAATTTCATTCTCCAAGTATATAAATTTTAAAAAAACATTGCGTAGTCAGCTCAAGCTCTTTACATTTTTTCCCCAATCACATCGTACAAACATAAAATGCAAATGAGATAAACTATCAGTGGCCAAAAGGCACGTAGATGCTGCATTGAGCTAACTTATCAGTGGACGAGAGATACCAGAAGTTCACAATATCTTAACAGCAAACAATACTGACAAAAATTAAATGCATCTTCTAAATGCATCTTCCTTAATTTTATTACTCTTAGAAACATGGTGAATCAAAGCATTTCAAAATATAAAAATAAAATACCCACGGCATTAACATTCTTAAAATTCATACCTTCTAGATTGGTGTTGAGCAAATTGCTGCCAGTAGGTTTCGGAAAATTCAAATCAAACATGTACCTTCCGAGGTAACAGTGTTTGACCATCCGAGCTACGCGCTCATAGAATTGGCAGTGATACAGCAGAGCCTGGAGAGCAGGCAGCCCAACCAGTGACAAACCAGACTCTTCATCGTGAACACATGGGCTCTACAAAAAGGAAAAATGTTCAGGCAAGTATAAAACTAAAGCCAGAAATTCACAAAATCCACAACACAATGAAATGGGCTTTCCTCATCTTACCTGACTTCTCAAACACATTTTAGCCATTACTTCATTTGAGCAAAGAACAAAGAAAAGTACAGCACAGGAACAGGCCCTTCGGCCCTCCAAGTCCAATCATGATTCCCTCACGAAACTAAAAAAAAAACTTCTGCCCTTACTCAATCCATATTCCTCTATTTACTTCCTATTTATGTACCCATCCAGATGCCTCTTAAATGTTGCTAATGTGCCTGCTTCCGCCACCTCTCTGGCAGCACGTTCCAGGCACCCACCACTCTCTGCGTGAAAAACTTCCCCCATGCATCTCCCTTAAATTTACCCTCTCACCTTGAACCTGCGCCCCCTTATAATTGACACTTGCACCTTGGGAAAAAGCCTCTGACTATCCACCTGCCTCTGCCCCTCAATTTTGTAGACCTCTATCAAGTCTCCCCTCAGCCTCTGTCTTTCCAGTGAAAACAATCCTAGTGTGGTGACCAGAACTGCATGCAATACTCCAAATGCAGCCTAAGGTTTTGTATAGTTTAGTTTTTATATTTGGGACTATACCACAAAGTGTATAGGTTCATTATATATTCTTGAACTATCAAATACTATTTTGTTTAAAAATTGTGGGAATTGGTATGAAAATTTAGGTAATTTGCTTTTAAGGGTAGTCATTCAAATTGAACATATAGTTCATCTATTATAGACAATTCATCAACTTTTCTGGACCAGATTCCTATCCCTTTATGGTCATTTAAAAGGAACTGGATTTTGTGTTCCCTTCACCATTTAAGAATAACTCCAGTTCCTTTCACTGTCAGACACAAATATCTTTGCTCAGCAAGAAAACCCCAAATGATTCCTTTTTGGTAAAATAATTAGCTCAATAATCACCTCCATGTAATGTCAATATTGACATTGCTGGTGAGTCACAATATTCAGTGCAGTGTCTCTCTGTTATGCCTGTAGGCGATAGGAGAGTACATGTGACTTTTCAAAGCAACATTTAACTTGCAATTCCATTCATGCTTATCCAATGTGCCTGCAATCCCTCACTCCTTTGCCTGTCTGCCTGAGTCCAATTACATCCCCCCTCCCCATAATCAATCACTTTTTGACTTGAATACTGCAATTCAAAAAGTAATCTGATGGCTGCCCTTGCATAACACTATGGGAGACTGACTACTGATCAAGAACATTTGGCACTGCTTATTGAAGTACATAAATAGGGATATTATACAATTTAAATTTTCGAAAAGACCTATGATGGTGTAAGTGGAATTGCATAAAGCTACACTGCAGAAAAAAGCCATTTTGCCCATTCTATCCTGGTGTTTTTATACCGGTTCTAATTCCATTCTCCTGTTTGTTCTCTTATCCTTTTAATATTCCTCTTCTTTTCGGCAAATCTCCGCTCCCCTTTTAAAATAAATGACAGACTTGTTTGACCAAATGTTTGAGACGGAGAATGTCATGCTCTTACTAAACTTGATGGAAAATATTTTTCTCTGAACTCTCCCTTAATTTTGTGTCTTCTTGTTATCGTATCAGACTAATGGAAACAAACCTTATCCACTGTGTCAAGCCCTTCGTAATCTTGATGGCCTTTAAGATTGTCCCTCAACTTCCTCAGGTTTATAGTAAAAAAAACAACCTCTCAAATGTATCTTCATAACTGTAAGTTCTGGTGACAGCCTAGTAAATATACACTGCACACTTTCTGTAGATTTTGCATTCTTTCTACACATTTGGGTGCCCAAATCTGTAAAATTGAGGCTTAATTTGCAAATATTTATCTCCATAGCAGCACTTCACTGTTATAAATGAAGTATTGAGGGGATGTTTCAAGTTGAGGTAAAGAAACACTGCATAAATACAAGCCCTAATTACATTATGTTGGGCACAGTCTCACAACACCAGGTTAAAGTCCAACAGGTTTATTTGGAATCACGAGCTTTCAGAGCATTGCTCCTTCATCAGGTGAATGGAGGTAGGTTCACAAACACGGCATATATAGGCAAAGACACAATTACAAGATAATTACAGATTGGAATATGAGGATAATTGGAATGTGAGTCTTTGCAGGTAATCAAGTCTTTACAGTGTGCATGGAGGGAGGGATAATCACAAGCTAAAGAGGTGTGAATTGTTCTCTTGTCCCCACCCCAGTCCAACGTCGGCATCTCCACCTGATGGCTACATTATCTTGGTTCATAGCCTCAAAGCGCCCGGGACCCAGGTTCGATTCCAGCCTTGGGTGACTTGTGTGTAGAGTTTGCACATTCTCCCCATATCTGTGTGGGCTTCCTCAGGGTGCCCTGGTTTCCTCCCACAGTCCAAAGATGTGCAGGTTAGGTGGATTGGCCATGCTAAAATTGCCCCTTAGCATCCATCCAAAGATGTGTAGGTTAGATGGATTAGCCCTGGTAAATGCCGCCAGGTTAAGGGAATAGGGATGAGTTTAGGTAAAATGCTCCTTCAAAGAATCAGTGTAGACTAAATGAGCTGAATGGCCTCCTTCTGCACTGTAGGGATTCTGTAGGATTCTAATACATCAGCTTAGGGGCGGCACGGTAGCACAGTGGTTAGCACTGCTGCTTCACAGCTCCAGGGACCTGGGTTCGATTCCCGGCTTGGGTCACTGTCTGTGTGGAGTTTGCACATTCTCCTTGCGTCTGCGTGGGTTTCCTCCGGTTACCTCCCACAGTCCAAAGATGTGCGGGTTAGGTTGATTGGTCATGCTAAAATTGCCCCTTAGTGTCCTGAGATGCGTAGGTTAGAGGGATTAGCGGGTAAATATGTAGGGATATGGGAGTAGGGCCTGGGTGAGATTGTGGTCGGTACAGACTCGATGGGCCAAATGGCCTCTTTCTGCACTGTAGGGTTTCTATGATCACAAAAGAAGGCAACTTTAAAATTCAAGATTTGCTACAAAATATATAGCAAAGCTCTGCTGGTAACAGATATATAGGTTCATTTGGTAAGTGCTTCAGAACATTGTGCACCCTTACTTGGGATTATTTGGAATAGCTGGCAAAAAATGTATAGACCTAGACAAAATCTACTTCTACTTGTCGGCTGCATTCCAAACTCAGGCATCCTTTCAGAAAAAAGACTAAGGAACAAAGAGTTGCCATTCACATAGTAAGGTGTTCTTTTGGCCTTTAAAAATAAATGCAATTAACATAAAGTTAATATAGTAATTTCTTCTGACTTTTCTTACCTGCCAGACATAATCCTTGGCTTCCTCCATTGTGGCTGGCATACGAATCATCAGTAGATTCTGCAGTATGGATGCTGCCTGAAAGAAACTACACCATTGCAATCTTTCTGTATGAGTGTGTGCGAAGCAGAATAGCAGCATCATATGAAAACACAGTGATTTTTAAAGATGTAATAGGGGAAGAAAGATTAGCATGTAGGTTCTCCTTCATTCTTTAAATGGAATCCCAACAATACCATTGGCATTGCACCGGGTTACACATTCTTGGATCATGTTCTGGGAAATCAGAAAGTGATCAATTCCTTTAATATTATATTTTTGTTGTAACTGAGATGCCTAAGCACATGGTATGCCAGCTCTGTGCAAGACAAAGCTTCTGAGCAAGTATTAAAGTAATATTTAGCTTAGTTCTATATTAAAATAGGCATAGGTGAGTGGTTGAGTCAGAGGGTAAACGGTAAGGATATCTTCTATCAAAAAATGATGATGATCCTATGAGATTATTCATGCATCATCTTCATTCAATATCCCATATGCAAACAAGTATTCTTCCAACTGAGGAGAATGTAGAGCCTTTGTGAGAAGAGACCTCAGCCATCTACATTAAGCAGCAAAAGGCATACTTTTAGACAGCTAATCCCAGTCATAATTTGTAAAAATATGCTGGCAAGGCAACATGGTGGACGTTCTAGTTGGTTTCTATAGTGTCCTATATCTGAACTAGAGGAATTGTTAGCTCTGGAGTTGCCATCTTGTTTATTGTATTTACCAAGTATAGACTTTGCTGGAGGAGACTATTTATGCAAACTATCTTGCTGCAATGAATGCAAGCAAAAGTATTGGGAGGAAGCTGAGTCATAGTATGGGTACTAACGACAAAATTTAGAAGCATTACTCACTTCCTTACGAACCATACTGCACTCAGATTGGTCCAGAAGGATATTTAGAACTGTACCCCAAAGTCCTCCAGAAATATTTTGACAGCTGGCTGCCAATGCAATGCAGCCATTTTCAACCAGAGTTAATGCTGATCCAATACCCAGACTGCCAAAGCGGACCTAAAACAATTTGAACAGAAACCATAAGTATTTCTAACACTGAACAAAATTACTACATTAACTTTGGTCTAAATCACTGGTTTAATATACATATTCTATATTTCCACTGTAGAATCATATTTCCTGAATCACATGAACAGAAAATAAACTCACATCTGTGCCATTTTTTACAATAAAATTAAAGATGTATAAAGGAGTATGAACGGCTTTAGATGGTTAAAAGGACTGGGCTAATAAGTAATACTAAGCTAATCAAGAAACAATATTAGTGAGTAGATTTACACAATTTATATAGTGATAAACTGACACCATTCCACAGGTAATAACACATACAAAATTGTACCTCTGTCAATGAAAACACATTTCCTTACAAATTTGATTTAGACCATGCTTTCTATAATTAAATCTGTGAACATTATAATCTATTTATCAGATATAGTGCTTGGCACTGATGAGAAGTACTCTGGAGAACTTCAGGTACAATTTCACCTTTAAGAATAACAAGTATTGTGACTTGAACATTGTTCTGCGCTTAAAATAATAGTGGTTTCACATGCTTTGAAGGGTGTGAATTAATATGCAACTCCATCTAGTGTAAATAAGTTTGTGCAGAACCTGACAAACTCTGTACGGTGACTGTGAAATTCAACTTGTGTATGGCTCCCAGTGGGAGCTACTGAAAAAGGTTAACGGTGTGTAGCCTGTGCAAGTATACTGGACGAGCAAAAAACAAAGTCAAGCAGCAAGCAGAACATGAGCACTGACACAGCATTACACCAAAATGATCACAATTTAAAAAAGCAACAAAACCCATATATACCTCAGGGTCTCGATCAACCCAGAGAGGAATAAGCCACGCCAGGCCCAGTCGTGATGGCATTTGATCCTCATTGTTATGATCGTATGCCAAAGACCACAGGGAAATCCAATCCTATAATAAAAACAAACAAAAATGAATGCCAAATACTAGGGTGGTTTCATTCAAGTCAAACACTCATGTGGCTTCTGTAACCTCAAACATGGCGACAGTCAGTACAGCTTTACAAATAAAATTAATGTTGATAATATTAGCAGACAGTTATAGAATGTGGGTCCATACTGGATATTCTCTCAGACCCAAAGGCAGCTGTATTCCCAAAAATCAGTAGTTTACCCCTGATGCCAAGGTTTTATGCACTAGATGCATACTACTGCATACACCTTCACATGGATTCAGACTATCTTCCAGAAGACTTGGTGATCAGCATTTGAATGAGCCAAAGCTAATTGTAAACCAATAAGCTAATTTATTTTACATGTAAAATGTTACAGAGTAACATTTACCATGATTTCAAATGTGGTTCATAATGTTCCTCTTTAAGACAAGACATTTTTAAAAGCATGTCCATTAATAAGCCACTCTCAGCTTACTGACTAGCACATCTGGAACGAGTCAGCCCCAACCTTAGAAAGTGAGTTATTAACCTTGTGTTTAGTTGTCATTCCGGATTACTGTCTTTTCTGAGCTGAAACAGAAGCCAAAGAATTGACACGTTTTCTTCTCTCCCAGCTGTGTGTGCGCCAATTGAGATAACAATCATACTGGCTAGCACCACCCTAGGTGTGAGCTTTCCTGACAGCTATAGCTACTGGGCTCAAACAAATGAGGTTATACAACATATTACTTACTCAAATGTCTTTCAAATCTCCATTGTCTCAAGATTACTTACTATGTAGAAATCATTTGTTTAGCCAGTTCACCCAGATTTAACTAGCAACCTCAAAAGCTCATCTTATGAGGCTTTACGTGTGGTACTGAATACTGTTTAAGAGCAGAAGCTTGATATAAACTATCTCAAATTGCTTGTGGATTTTTAAAAAAGTCCCGAAACATAATACTTAAACATGACCTTCCTTTTAATGTAAGTGTTAACCAAACGGTGGGTTGATGCGCACAAATAGCAGGTATATGCTTGCATTTATATAGCACCTTTCACGACCTCAGGAAGTCCCAAAGTGTTTCACAACCCGAGTACCTTTTCTGGTGTAGTCATGACTGCAATAAGAGACATAGCAGCCAATTTGTGCACAGTAAAGCCCCTCAAACAGCAATGAGGTTTACTTAAACAAAACTTGTTGATAGTTAAATATTTGGCAGGACAAGTGAAAAATTCCCTATTTCTTCAAAATGGTGCCATCTGTTCTAATCGGACTCATGGGGTCCTTGGTTTAATGTCTCACCTGAAACATGCAGCTCTTCCTCAGTGGGGCATGAACTCAGACATATTTGATTCAGAGGCAAGATTGCTATTCACTTGGCCACAGCTGCTAACTGTAGCTTTTCCCAACATATGGGCCAGGATTTTCCAGCCCTGCCCATAGTCAACAAATCTTTGGCTGGCCCGTCAAATTTTCCATTCCACGTGCACCGATTCCCGCCACAGGCAGGATCAGAAAATCACAGCCATAGTGTTGCACGAGTGGTACATTGATCAACAATGCTGCAAATTAGCACAATTCCCATTGCATACCATCTAAAATGAATTTGAAGGGGATAATGATAATTTACCACTTATATAATAAAAAATGATTTATATTAACAAGCCAAACTTAATTATCGCTGGCAATGAAGAATGGAAATGACATTCCTGAACAGAAATGGATTTCTCAGCTAAATTAGTAAATTATATCTGTGAAAACTGTTAAACTTCTTTGTAGCAGCAAAACATATATGCAACAGAAATGTCTACAGAATTTGGCTTTAAAAGGTTGCGAGACTGATTGTCTGGAAATAAAGGTAATAAAAACCTCTCAACATCAGGAGAATTATCCCAATCTGAAAGGGAAGTTTCAAATTTGTTCTGTGGAACGATCAAATGTGCAATGCAAGTTTTCATCACCTATACTCTAATCCTATAATCAGTGCTAATGTTCACTGTTATTTTGCATCTGCATTATATAAGCATGAAGCAGGTACAGAAAAGCAAAAAAAAAAAATCCACTAGTCTTTATGAATATAGGTTCAAGGTGGTAATCTTAAAAGACCCATATATTTTTAACGTACACCTTGATGGACAATTAATTATGTTGCCTCTTCTGGGAATAAAGTTGCTGCAATTTCTAAGAGTGCTCCAAAAGATCAGAGGACAAACCAATTTTCTAAGCACTCTAAGATGGATGCATGGAGAATTCATATTATCTCCGTCAAGCACAATAATTTTATGGGATGTTACATTCCTGTGTCCTTCTGGATCCCACTGTTTTTTCCTGTTCGCTGAGAGCTTACCCAGTACCAATGTGATTATAAAAGGTCCTATGCTTTTAAAAATGAAGGCACATTATGCTCTTTCAAATCAAATATGCCATATACTTGTACTGTTGTAGATACAGTGCCCCTCTCAGAAATACTTCCAAAAGCAAGGGGAATAATCACAACCCTCACATAAAACACTTTGTACAAAAAATAACTACTTTGAAGTACAGAGATGGTTGTGAAGAGGGCAGAGATTGGCAGCCATTTTATACATAGCAAAATACTGCAAACAGCAATGAGTTGAATGCTTGGTTAACCTGTTTTGGGGTTTGGAGGAGGAATATTGGTCACAGTATCAGATAAGCTCCATGTTAACCGTTGAAGTCTCAAGATCCTAAAGGTCCATTGGAACAAGCAAACAAGGTCTATGGATTTGCATCTTGGCTGGGGAAGGTGTCTCAAACAAAGCAATTCCACCCTCAGTATTGAGTTGCACTGTGAGCCAAGATTGTGTGCTCAGATTCTGGAAGGAGAGATGAAGGGCAAATCAAAGTACGCTTGTTCTTGTATATACATACCTCGAAGAAAAGGAAATTATGATATGTAAAGGAATTAGAATTAAAGTAGAAAATGTAGGAATGACATTACCCGCAATCAACCTGCGTGATGCAAATTTGTACTGATACGTTGATATCAGTCTACAGAATTATTTTGCATCTTTCTAAAATCTATTAAACAATTTGGATGTTTTTCCAATTAATGAAAAGTTTTAAGGATCAAATTACGTTTGTAAACTGAGAAGCACACAGGTCTGCTTTGTAGCTTTGTGTAGGAAGCATACATACATTTCCAAATAACCGACCAGTCACGATTTAATGCTTTGAAAATGCTCAAATTCCTAGAATCAGATCTTTTCAATATATACAATTCTTATTCAGTGACTTAATGAAAGTCACTGTATTTGAATTACTGATGTTCTCAACTAGGTACTACTTGTATAACTGACCATACCTTTCTGCAAAAGGAAATGGAAATTGTGATATGCAGTATGATGCTGTTCGAATGCGGACTATCAGTTCATACAAATGCACAAGTGACTGTTGCCACTAGTGGTACAAAACAGTACCAGCAATATTCGCTCTGATACTTGTGAGAAGGGCAGTGGGCCAAGTTGACATGTTGTCCAGCTGCCAGTTGGAAAAGTCAGAGGCAGGAGGCAGCAGCCCATCCTTGAGGACAGTTCCTGGCAATCAAGATGGGCAAGTGAAAAGATGGGCAATTGTGGGAGGGAATGGGAGTTCACGATGGTGGTGTGGGGAGAGAACAATGGGAAGGTGGCAGAGAGGAAGATCAGCAGGGAGGAGGCCAAAGGCTTCCTTGAGAGGCCAGTGGGAGTGCAGTAAAGAGCGCTTAAAATATTCAGTTGGCAGCTCCCACCTTCCTTTCAGTGCCAGGTTTCCTGAGCCCTGCGAAGGCATTGTGGCATCTGTCAAATTTAAATCAGGCTCCCACTTGTACAATGGAAGTCTAATTCAAATATGATAACCAAGTTCCTCACTGCTTGACAGCAAGACTGTCACATGGCCCAAAACCAGCCACTGTGAAAATGAAAATTGGTACATAACAGCAATAGATTGGAGATACAATTATTGAAACGTGGTTTAAGAATGGGTAATGATGGCAGTTCAACAGTCCTGGTTACAGACCTTTCAGCTGGGATCTTGTGGACAGGGCCGACTGCAGCCACAGCAAACTGATGGCGAAAAGATGATTAATGAGTTCCATGGCACAGCTTCAAATTGCTTTTTACTAGATGGTGGCCGGCTTCTTGTTTTTTTCAGTTGCACTGAGCGGTGAGCATTCCATAATACTCATGTCATGAGACTTGTAAAGTGTAGAAAGGGGGAGGCCACATTGCAGAACATCCAGCTCAGAGGTATTTACAGTAGAGATGATAGAGTCCCTACAGTTCAGAAGGAGGCCATTTGGCCCATTGAGCCTGCACCGCCAACAATCCCATCGATCCCTATCCCCGTAACCCTTACTTACCCTGACACTTATCCTGCTAACACTTACCCTGCTAATCCCCCAACACTGAGGGAGAATTTAACATGGCCAATGCACCTAACCTACACATCTTTGGACTGTGGGAGGAAACCGGAGCACCCGGAGGAAACCCACGCAGACACGGGGAGAACATACAAACTCCACACAGACAGTCACCCAAGGGCGGAATGGAACCCGGTCCCTGGTGCTGTGAGGCAGCGGTGCTAACCACTGTGCCATCGTACTGAAACAATTAAACTTCCTCAATGACATGACCCAAGAGGTTGATTACAGAGAATTGAGCAATTGTGCTGCTGCTGAAGATCAGAAGGAGATAATTGGACATTTTCTTGTTGAAAATCGTCATTACCTGGTACTTAATCTGGCACAATCATTACCTGCCACTTGTCAGCCACGCATGGCTGATGTCGAAATCCTGCTTTCAGCTGCTTTAATCATCCTGACTTCTTTCCATGCGTTTAAAAAGGATTCTTAAAATTAATTCAATATATTTATGACAGAGACTTCTGAAGGACTGCATAAATTAGAATACCGACCTGGGATTTGAGTTTTAACGATTCATTGTACAAAAAATTGAAACAGCCCTTGTTACATGTGCAAATTGTCCATTTGATGAAACCTCATCATAAATAAATAACTGATATTTGAAGCAGCACTATGTGATTTTTCCCCTTCTTGCACTGTACACAAATGCGCCTGAGCTGACACTTAGTACTTTTTGACCTTTAAAGACATTGCTCTCTAAAGTAAAATCTCCTGCAACAGCCATCTGCTCAAGGGCAGAGGTCAATGGGTGAGGCAATGGGTGAGGCAATGGGTGAGTCAATTGGGGCGGCACGGTAGCACAGTGGTTAGCACTGCTGCTTCACAGCTCCAGGGACCTGGGTTCGATTCCCGGCTTGGGTCATTGTCTGTGTGGAGTTTGCACATTCTCCTCGTGTCTGCGTGGGTTTTCTCCGGGTGCTCCGGTTTCCTCCCACAGTCCAAAGATGTGCGGGTTAGGTTGATTGGCCATGCTAAAATTGCCCTTAGTGTTCTGAGATGCGTAAGTTAGAGGGATTAGTGGGTAAAATATGTAGGGATATGGGGGTAGGGCCTGGGTGGGATTGTGGTCGGTGCAGACTCGATGGGCCGAATGGCCTCTTTCTGTGCTGTAGGGTTTCTATGATTTCTATGACAAATACATTCCAAGTATGCACTTTCATCTTCCTCATTACTATTATCCCTTTCCTGGACCTCTCTACAGAAAAGGAACTTGGCGAAATCTGTAACGTCCTGAAAACCAACAAATCTATATGCGATAGTATGCGGCTGAGGGAAATGGACAATATGGACAGTGACTGATGATGGGCTAGGGGCAAGCAGCGTTCCTTAACCTCTACATGTGTTCTTCTCCATCTCCAACCGCAGCAGCCTCTCCCCCCCCCCTCCCCCTCCACCCTTCAGAGTGACAAGATGGCTTTTACAATGCAACCGATTGATCTTGCTGTTCTTTTGGTTGCTGCTGGAGCTGAGGAGGAGGAGTTGGAGAAAGAATTGCGGGCACAGGAGGCCCAGGCCTTATCACTTGCAGGAATAGAGGGAGACAAGCACCAGAGGCAGGAGGTGGCCACCATTTGCCTGGGAGGGGGGGGGTGGGGGGAGGAGAGAGTAGAGACCCCTGCAGTTCCGTGCACGAGTGTCATTTGAACAGGTGTTGGACACCGTGTGCCGCCGACAGCTTTGCCTCCGAAAGGAGACACTGCAACACCTGTGCAACCTGTTGCAGGGCCTGGCACGGAGAGGCCGGTGGTGGGGGAGGATGGAGTGGGGGCAACCACTCTCAGTGGCTGTCAAATTGATGGCCATCTGAACTTTTATGCGACTGGTTCCTTCCAGACCCTTAGCAGAGATATATGTGCTATTTCCCAGTCAGCTGTGCACACCCGTGTCAAGCAGGTCACAGAAGCCCTGTATGCCTGGGCTGGGCAGTACATCAAATTTAACCTGGACCAGGCCCATCAGGAAGCCCGGGCTACAGAGTTCGCGGCCATTGCGGGGATGCCTACAGGGGGCCATCGACTGCAGTTACGTCGCTCTCAAGGCCCCGCTGCAGAATCCACGAAGATTCATCAACAGAAAGGGGTTCCACTCCCCGAATGTCCAACTGGTGTGTGACCATAACATGTACATTATGCATGTCTGCGCAAGACACCCAGGCAGTGTGCATGACAGCTTCATTGTCAGGAGCTCTGACATCCCGGAGGCATTTGAGGAGGATCCCAGGCTGCGGGGGTGGCTCGTGGGTGATATGGGTTACCCGCTTCAGACATGGCTGATGACGCCTGTGCGGAGGCCTGTGTCTGAGGTGGAGACCCACTATAATGAGGCCCATGTAGCCACCCGCGCGATAGTGGAGAGGTGCATTGGGCTCCTCAAAATGAGATTCCGATGCCGGGACTGATCTGGCGGGGCCCTCCAATACAGCCCAGTGACCTCCTCCCGCATAGTGATCATGTGCCGTGCCCTACACAACCTGGCTCTGCAGAGAAGTGACGTATTGGTGGAGGAGGAGGATGTGGAGGCAGCAAGGTTTCGCTGGGGAGGATGACCAGCAGGAGGAAGAGGTGGAGCACGCTGAGGCACTGGACGGCTGGCAGCTCAAATGAGGCATGCGAGGGCGGCAAGGGAGGCCCTGATCACCAGGCGGTTCACTCGCTAGGTCTTTGTGTCTGTGGGTTCCATCGCCACCCCACCCCCCCAAATTCCTTCTATCTCCTGCAACATTGTCACAACAGAGTGGTGGGCCTGGGTACTCTGTGTCAGTGAGTTTTTTTGGCAGGCAGGAGGGTGATAATGACTCGCTAAGCACCATTATGATGATGCCCTGGTGCAAACTAGTCTGACTCCTATCTGAGCTCCACATGCACGCTGGCACCTGGGCCCACCTAGGTCTGTGTAGTGGGTAAGGGATCTGAAACTCCCATACAGGGCACTCGGGTGGGTGGGGCGGGGGAGAGGAGGGAATCGCTCGTGGGTTCTAGGGAACCAGTGGCTTCCTTTTCTCAGTGACACAGCATTGAGGGGCCTCCCAAACTGACATCAACATGAAGCATCCCTCCGGCGATCATAAATAGAAGAGGGTTCCTATTCAAGACAAATCTGAGACAAATTAATCACAGGTGGGTGGTGAAAAAATATTTAATAATTGCAATAAATGTGTTTAAATAATACGTTATAATAAAAACCTGTAAAGGGAAAATGTTAAGGTGCTTAAACATCTTTCTAATTAGTGTAGCCCTTCACCTGTGCCATCTCAGTACGCCAACTTCCTAACCTTACGTGGCCTACCACTACGTCTCAGTGACTCCCCAGAATGTACATCGGAGGTGGAGGGGACCAGCTGCCTACCTCGGCTCATTGCCTGTGATGCATGTGCCGGGCGCCCTCTGGAGGCCCTGGACCTTGAGGACCCTGGCCAGCTTCCAGGTGTCTGGAACGTTTCCATGACATCCTCTTCATCCCGCTGCCCGAGATGCCCCGGGGTCAGGAAGGGGGGAGTCAGAAGGTGTAGACACAGCCAAAGTCTCCTGGCTGGAGGGCCCCAGCATGGGCTCGAGTCTTTCCTCCTCCCTTGGGGTTCTTGCGAGCCTCTGGGTCACTCCATGGGGCGACGGTGCTTCTGCAGTGAGCTCCAGAAGTTCCGCCGTCACCTGGCCCTGCCAGTCCTGGAGGACCACCTGCGTCCAACCCATGATGGTCGAGCCCTCTGTGATGGCTACCTGAGTCGGGGGCCACCTGTCAATGACCGCAGCAAGTGCCCTCTGAGACTGGGCTATGCTCTACAACCCCTAAGCCTCTGTGACTGGACCACGTTATCAAGGGCTGCTGCCGTAGCCCGCTGTGTCTCAGCGCCGTCCCGCTGGGTCTCCTGCAAGCTCTTGAGCCTCTCAGCCATGGGCCACAGAACCTCGAGAATCCTGTTCAGTCCCTCAGCTGTGGCCCGCTGTGACTCAGCCGCGGCCCTCTGGGACTCTGCTGTGGCCTGCTGTGACTCGGCCATCGTTTGGAGCCTGGCAATCATGGTGAGGATCCCCTGTCCCAGGCTTTCCACTATAGACGCCACCCTTGCAATGTTGGCCTGGGAACCACGCAAGACAGGCAATAGCTGGTCCACCTGAAAGCTTTGGGACTCCTCCCAACAGTCTCGCAGTTGGTCATGCATGGCCGTCAGCCCCTCCTGCATTCCCTGGCTCTGTTGCTGCATCTCCAGCAGCTGAGGGAGAAGTGATCTCAGAGGCCCAGCATGTAGTTTGGGGCCAGCTGAGTCCTCACCTCCAGCAAGCCCCCGCATGACAGAGGCCTCAGACGTTCCCTGCAGCAGATGTGTTGTGCTCACCAGAGAGTGACACAGAAGCTTCAACACTAACTGGACCCACTGACATGTCAGAATCTGGGATGGTGAACTGCAAGGTGGAAGCTGACGCCAAAAAGGTGCCACCCTCGGAGGTCCCTTCACCCATATCCTCGGAGGACTCGTCCGAGCTGTCCTGAACAGAATGGGTGGGAGCTGCAGCAGGGGCCTGCAGTCCAGAACGCCCCGGGGCGTCCGGATTTGTCCCTGCAATACAGGACACAAGGCAGGGAGAGGAATCCGGGATGCCAAACACATGATTCACATTTCTCCACTGAACGTAGAACAAAGCACCAAGAAAATTACATCACAGGAACAGGCCCTTCGGCCCTCCAAGCCTGTTGCGACTAGGCTGCCCATCTGATTTGCAACCCCCTACGCTTTCGGGGACCATATGCCTCTAATCCCATCCCATTCACGTAGCTGTAAAGACGCCCCTTAAAGGTTACTCTCGTATCTGCATCCGCAACCTCCACCGCAGCGAGTTCCAGACACCCACTACCCTCTCCGTGCAAATAAACATGCCTCGCACATCTCCTTTAAACTTTGCCCCTTGCACCCAAAACTCATGCCTCCGAGAAGTTGCCTAAGCGAGTGGGCGATTGACAGGTTCTCACATCTTGACGGCAGCCCGACCATGCTGTCGCTGACAGCCCGCATCTCCCCTTCCCTTGAAAGCTCCAGCGCCCCCTCCTCAAAGGGGATGAGGACCCAGAGGTCTGGCTCACCACCGACTGTCTTCGCCCTCTCACAGGTGTTATGGTCGGTCTTCTGTTGAGACAGAGGAGCCATGAAAGAAATTATGGCGTGACTCCTACAGAGTATCAAGTGGTGGCCCTTTGCGGGCAAGCACAGTGGGGCTCTTGGGGGGGATGGGAAGGAGGTGCTTAGAGGTCAGGGGCTGGAAACATGCAGGGTGCTGGGGTGGGAGGATCTGGGGGAAGATGCTAGATGGGGTTAAGCACTCACCCTTGCTGCCTGGATGAGGTCACTGACCTTTTTGCGGCACTGCTTCCCAGTGGGGGAAGTGCCCTGGCACTGACTGAGGCAACGACTACCCGACTGCCTCCCAGGCTGCATTGTCATCAGCCCCCCTGGGTCTGCGTCCTCCTGGGGAGGGGGGGGGCGGGGGCGGAGGGGGTCCCGCTTTGCCTCTGCTGCATCTATAGCCTCTCTAGGTTACCCTCAGAAAAACAGAGGGCTAGTCGTGCACACATTGTCCTGTACTGCCTGCCTGTCCATTCTAAAGCTTTTCATGGAGTTGCCCCTCGTTAGGGCAGATCAGATGCAGGCAGTTTGGCAGCGCATTCCAGCAAGTTCCATGCAGTTTGCTTGATAGCATTCAGTGGAAGGCAAGTGAGCACTTGCAGGTGCTGATGGGGAGGGGGGAGGGGGGGGGGAGGGGGGAGGGGAGGGGGGAGGGGAGGGGGGTGGGATCAGTGCCTCAATGATTGGGGACAGGGGAGAGATATGGAGGTGTCATATAGCCTCAGCGAGAGCATGCCCTCCACCCTGGAAGCCCTGGATGAACCTCTATCTGAGGTCACCATTGCAGATGTCAGAGCAGCTTTCTTGAAGGTCAACCCATGGAAAGCGACTGGCCTGGATGGGGTACCCGGACGTGCACTCAGATCCTGTGCGGATCAGCTGGCGGGAGCATTTGCAGACATCTTCAGTCTCTCTTTACAACAATCTGAGGTCCCTATCTGCTTCAAGAAGATGACCATCATCCTGGTACCTAAGAAAAACCAAGCAGCGTGCCTTAATGACTATCGGCCAGTGGCTCTGACATCCATCATTATGAAGTGCTTCGAAAGGCTAGTCATGGCACGAATCAATTTCAGCCTCCTGGACTGCCTGGATCCACTACAGTTTGCCCATCGCTGCAATAGGTCCACAGCAGATGCCATCCTGGAACACCTCGATAACAAGGACACCTATGTCAGACTCCTATTTATGGACTACAGTTCAGCCTTCAACACCATTATTCCCATGAAACTCATCTCCAATCTCCGTGGCCTGGGCCTCAGCACCTCCCTCTGCAACTGGATCCTGAACTTCCTGACCCACAATCAGTAAGGATAGGCAACAAGATCTCCTCCACAATCATCCTCAACACCGGTGCCCCACAAGGCTGTGTTCTCAGCCCCCTACTATACTCCTTATACATCTATGACTCTATGGCCAAATTCCCCTCCAATTCAATTTTCAAGTTTGCTGACGACACCACTGTAGTGGGTCGGATCTCAAACAATGACGAGACAGAGTACAGAAATGAGATAGAGAATCTGGTGAACTGGTGCAGCAACAATAATCTCTCCCTTAATGTCAACAAAACGAAGGAGATTGTCATCGACTTCAGGAAGCGTAAAGTAGAAAGGGTTGAGAGCTTCAAGTTTTTAGGTGTCCAGATCACCAACAACCTGTCCTGGTCCCCCCCTGACACTATAGTTAAGAAAACCCACCAACGCCTCTACTTTCTCAGAAAACTAAGGAAATTTGGCATGTCAGCTATGACTCTCACCAACTTTTACAGATGCACCATAGAAAGCATTTTTTCTGGTTGTATCACAGATTGGTATGGCTCTCGCTCTGCCTAAGAGTGCAAGGAACTACGAAAGGTCGTGAATGTAGCCCAATCCATCACGCAATAGCCTCCCATCCATTGACTTTGTCTACACTTCCCTCTGCCTCGGCAAACCAGCCAGCATAATTAAGGACCCCACGCACCCTGGACATTCTCTCTTCCACCTTCTTCCTTTGGGGATAAAGATACAAAAGCCTGAGGTTACGTACCAACCGACTCAAGAACAGCTTCTTCCCTGCTGCTGTAGACTTTTGAATGGACTTACCTTGCATTAAGTTGATCTTTCCTTATACCCTAGCTATGACTCTAACACTACATTCTGCACTCTCCCATTTCTTTCTCTATGAACGGTATGTTGTGTCTGTATAGCGCGCAAGAAACAATACTTTTCGCTGTATGTTAACACGTGACAATAATAAATCAAATCAAATCAAAAAAAGGAGGGTCTGCTGCCACTCTGCCTGAGATCAGTGGGGAGGAAGGATGGGGGAGTGGCCCGCGATCGGTCTGGGTGGCCGGGGGATAAGGGGGGTCAGTAATGTTGTGGGGGTGGGGCAATGTCTGTGGGGGCCGGGGGAGGCATTATCCGGTCCAGGAGGGATGTGGCAGGGGAGCAGCATTCTATCATTTTTTTCTGTGCATGCGCAGTTGGGGGCGCCGATCGGAGCTGCAGGATTTCGGGTGCTTTAAGCCCCGCCCACAGGCTTGTGCAGCGCGATTCGGAATTGCTGATATTTTTGTAGGCAGAGCGCGTATGGGGGCACCTGAGAACGGGTCTCAAAGTTGGATCATAAACACTCCCAGTCCACCCAGCACTTAGAATCAAAATGGTAAAATAGGGCCCTAAGTGTCAACTGTTTCTCTCTCCACAAACGTTGTTGGGTCAGCTGAATTTTTCCCAGCACTTTGTTTTTATTTCAGATCTCTAGTATCCACAATATTTTGCTTTTATATAAGAATTTTACAATTGAGGCGGTGTTAAAGTCAATATGTAAACACACGTACTACAATATGTTTCCCTGCCATCTGACAACGCTGATACCAATATCTTTGCACTCCGACCTTTAAACTTTTCCTTCATATTTTTAAACTTTTTTTATCATCATGTTTTTATCCAGAATATTATTTTCTCAAGTGGGGCATTAGCACTTACTCCTTCATCAGTCCTTGTTTTTGTCTCTTACCTTCATCAGTCCTAACGTTATCATTCTACATTATTCATGATCTTGATATTTCCCTTTCTCGTTTGATTTCCATGGCGCCACCTGCTGTTATTTGTTATTCCCATCTTCTGTACCTAATTTCAATTTGTTACGTTTTGACCTACTTGTCAGTTTTCTCAATTTTTCCTTCTTCTAGATCCTTGCCTTTTTCTATTACCTTTGGCATTTCTCAGTTTCCAGCCTATTTTATCCTTATTCAGTTAAGAACATAATGCTGTTTGAAGCCTCCAAAAACGGCTTTTGATGTGCTATTTATCGTTGTACCTCAATCAACATCACATTCGCAAAAGGTTGTTCATCCTTCTAACTTCTGCACCCAATTCATCCAGTGCAGTTTTAAATTCTTCTGACTGTTCATTTAAATACCCAATTTATCTTCCTCACAGTATTTCAAATTGACTTAAATGCTTAAGATTCACATCCACTGAACCTCAACCTCTATCCCAATTCCTCATTGCCCTGTTGTATTTGCTAGCTTATTTTTATGTTTCAAGTAACAGCTGGTACTTTTTAATTCTTTTTAAGCATTTCAACTTGTTTTTTGCCGACTCTAAATGCCCATGTCCTCTATCAAACAGACATGCTTACTAAATTTCTTCAATTCCACTTTTGAGGTCCATTAAGGTCTGTTTTTATTGCAAGTGCCCTTTAACTTCACTGTGGTTTCTGACTAACCAAATCAAAGCACTATAATTTTCTAAAATTGTAACTAAACTCATATCGTGTCATTAAAAAAAAAGACTTCCAACTGATTAGAGCTATACATTTTGTACACATGCTCAAAGTGTAACCATCCCCAAGCCACAGAAGTACTTCTTTCACCATATGCATGTCTCCCTTGTTCTCATCTCTAACAGTTCTAAAATGTATTACTCTATCAGCATATTTGTGCACCCACTCATTTATATTTTCTAACAATGGTAATTTTGACTGTTATCCAGTTAAATTGCCCTCCAGAACAGCTTTTCAGGTGACAGACTATAATCTTTGCAGTTTCCTTTCAGAGCGTCTGCCATGTGTTTTGAACAAAGCACACTGGTACAATATTTTGCTATTATAATGTAAATTACAATTGATGTGGAACAATGCATTGAAGTTGTTCTTAAAAATATGTTTCAAATGTAAAAACAATTGATGATTGTGCAAATGATGAGGACAGAAGGCCAATACAGCTCTCTCATCATCACACAATCTAAATTCAATGCAAAATATGGAGATGGGTTTGGTGAGTGTACCATGTACTAAAACTGGATATGCTATGCAATGAAATGATGTAAATTACTTATGTTTGAATGCTTAATCTACATTCAGCTGAACATTATGATTCATATAGAGTTGAACTGGATGCACTCGATTAAATCCAACCGCATACTCGTGAGCATATCAGAAAATATATTTGTTTTCTCTCAAAAGTAACCTTGGTGTTCATGAAATGTGCAAGGATCCCGTTGATGCTCCTACCTTATCTTTGGCATGTGTCATCATCTCGTAGGACAGCTGGAGCAAGCAGATAACTGCACTCTTTGTGACTCCTTTACCCATGAAAGACATTGCATTTCCTCCCCATTCCACGTAAAAAGATGAAATAACCTGTTAACGGTAAGAGTTAGCAGAGCCAAAAATTACAAATAAGCAAAACAATTTGACGATGCTGTGCTGAAAATATTTACCACTTGTCTGTTCAGAGGTTCAGTTATAGGGTTGGCTCCATCAGTACTGGAGAGGGTTGGGCTGGCTAGGTCTAAAGAAAGTATCTATCAACACACTTACCATGTATAAAATATTTATTTGTTTAATTTCAGCGTATTTCGAATTCCCACGTATTCATTTTTCTAATTTATCATTAAATTTTCAAACCCATTAAAGGATTATGGTTATTTCTATCCTATATTTATATCATTTAGACATCACTGTTACTGCTCTCCTTATCTCTGTTTACTTCCCTTTAATTATGTATTAGGGGCTTGATACAACTCAGTGGCTTGCTCGGCCATTTCAGAGAGCAATTAAAAGTAAGGATAGCAAATTTGCTTCCCTAAAAGGCATTAATGAATCAGAAAGGTTTGACAACAATCTGATAGTTTTGTTTAAGGTGATGGATGAGGTGCAAATCAAGTGGTTGCTTGGTCTCTTCGAGCATTTTGATTATTTTGGAGCTGCACTCATACGGGATATGGACATTGCTGCAAAGGCCATATTTATTGCACATCCCTAATTGTCCTAAGATCATCAGAGTGGACTTTCTACTTAAACCAATCCTTGTTGTGATGATGCGCACACACACAGTGGACCTCTAATTATTTGGATTCTACTTTTTGAACTTTGACATTCTATAAATCAAAGGAGATAACAGATATTTGCTTCATATTCCAGAATTATTTAATTAACATTATTTAAATTTTTTTAGCAGTCATGATGGGATTTGAATACCTGTCTCCAGATCATGAGTCCAGGCCTCTGGATTATTAGCCCTGTAACATAACCATAAGGGCAGCCTACCCCATCATACACTACATGTATTGCTGGAGAAACGGGAAATTGAGGAAAATGGTGGAGGGGTTATCAAAATAATCTTTTTGGACAAAACAGCCTTTATATTTTCCTTAAATTTCCTCATTCTCCTAATCTCCATATCGATGAAAAACTAGCACAAACTCCGATGAAACAAAAGATCATTAATCCAAAATAATAACTTTATTTCTTCCTCCACAGCATGTTCTGCTTTTATTTTAAATCTTAATTCAATTTAAAAAGTATTTCACTTTCATCAATTATTCTTGACATTTGATCCCATACCTCCAGCAGTCCAGTCAAATATTTCACACAAAGGCAAATGGAATCCACAGTGGCTGAGTGCAAGCTCCAGCCGGGGAGAGCAGTCACGTGGACCATTCCACGCAGTGTCCGCTCTAATGAAGGTAGACCATAGAAATGTGGCGCATCTGTAATTCGCAAACACTGTAGGAGTTTAAGCGACAACTGGGTTCTGAAAGGACCAGCCAACAACAGGCACTTTCTGAAAAGCAACAACACAAATCAAAATTCAGATAAAGAACTTATTTAAGTAGATCAAACATCTATAGTTAAAATACTTTAATTAAAAAGATTATCACTCATTTCAGATACAAATGGTCTTCAGATAAAAGATTCACAAAAACTTTGGTTCAACCACAATGTTTCTGCCTGTAGAAAGGTTATATAATTGGTGGGAGTCAATAGTTAGAAAAATCATGATCTCAAAAATAGCAAGTATTATCAATCACTGGAGGAAGTAAAAAGTTCATGTTCTACAGGGAATTTGAGAGGTTGGCTAGCAAACACAACTGACACTTAGCTAAAGAAGAACATTTTCCGAAGATGTTTGGATATAAATGGAAATTGTTGCTGTGGCTTTACAGAGACAAAGCAAAAAAGGATGCCAAACCAAAGGTGAAGTTATTTGGAAGAGCAACTGAGAGTTTGGTCAATATAAAACGGTTTAAAAAGAGGTTTAGGGAGGGAATACCTCAGTGGAGGAAAGCATAGCAGCCAATTGTAGAAAAGAAGGGATACACAAGCGAATGGAAACATAGAAGATAGGAGCAGGAAGAGGCCATTTGGCCCTTCGAGCCTGCTCCGCCATTCATCACGATCATGGCTGGTCATCTAACTCAATAGTCTAATCCTGCTTTTTCCCCATAACCTTTGACACCATTTGCCCCAAGTGCTATATCCAGCCGCCTCTTGAATGCATTCAATGTTTTGGCATCAACTACTTCCTGTGGTAATGAATTCCACAGGCTCACCACTCTTTGGATAAAGAAATGTCTCTTCACCTCCGTCCTAAATGGTCTACCCTGAATCCTCAGACTGTGATCCCTGGTTCTGGACTTCCCTACCATTGGGAACATCCTCTCTGCATCTATCTTGTCTAGACCTGTTAGAATTTTATAAGTCTCTATGAGATCCCCCTCATTCATCTGAACTCCAGTGAAAACAATCCTTACCTAGTCAATCTCTCCTCATCAGTCCCACCATACCCGGAATCAGCCTGGTAAACAGATAATGAAAGCTTGGGATTGGGTTACTAAGGTTGAGTAACAATTAAGATAACCAGGTGGTTAGTGGTAGAATTAGGCCATAGCCTTTGACACACTTCAAAGTTTTTATTTACAGAGATGCACAGTACAAGCACCTCCAAACCCAACAATCAGTTTCAATCTGCCACTACATCTAGGGGCACAAGGGAATCCCCAATTAATGCTCAGCACCTGAATACAATTAGATATAGTTAATATACAATTAACGTAGAGGAGTCTAAAGAAATAGCGACAGGTAAAGCCATGCAGGGATTTAACCTAAAGAATGAAAATTACAATTTTTAATCTGGTTAGGGAACCAGATCTAAAATAGGTCAGCGAGGACTGTGGAGACGAGCAACCAGGATTTAGGCTGAGTTTGGACATTGGAAGTACATGAAGAAAATAATACACAAACTGTTTAGTCAACCTGAATGCTGCAAGTCTGGATTAGTGAAACTAGGCAAGAAAATCTAAAATGTCTGCAAATGCAACTTATGTGGCTCCTCTTTCTCCTCTGACCTGGAGGAAGCAACTGATCTGTGAAGTGCACTTCCTTGATATTAAAATCATGAATTTGTTGAGTCAGAAATTCTGCACTCCCAACAGTGTCCTAGTACAATGGTAAGAGTTTTAACAACACCAGGTTAAAGTCCAACAGGTTTATTTGGTAGCAAATACCATTAGCTTTCGGAGCGCTGCTCCTTCGTCAGATGGAGTGGAAATGTGCTCTCAAACAGGGCACAGAGACACAAAATCAAGTTACAGAATACTGATTAGAATGCGAATCCCTACAGCCAACCAGATCTAGTTGGCTTCTGGTTCTGGTTGGCTGTAGGGATTCGCATTCTAATCAGTTGGCTGTAGGGATTTGCATTCTAATCAGTATTCTGTAACTTGATTTTGTGTCTCTGTGCCCTGTTTGAGAGCACATTTCCACTCCATCTGACGAAGGAGCAGCGCTCCGAAAGCTAATGGTATTTGCTACCAAATAAATCTGTTGGACTTTAACCTGGTGTTGTTAAAACTCTTACTGTGTTCACCCCAGTCCAACGCCGGCAACTCCACATCTAATACAATGGTGCAGGACTGGACTGTATTCATGAAACTAACACTGTTTGATAACTGTTGATAAAAGAAAACATATCAGCTTCAACTGTTCGTACCTGTTTGTAACAGAGGCGAGGGATCGCAACATTGTATTGAAGAATCCACTCAGCTCCTTTTGCAGCTTCTGCTTTACAAGGGTTTGAATTTCGTCCATTTCACCTTGCACAGGAGATTCAGTTTGCACCAACAAATTCATCAGTGGATTGGTTTCCTGCCAGTGAAACACCATATCAATATTATAGATCATAGAATCCCTACAGTACAGGAGGCCATTCAGCCCCTTGAGTCTGTACGGACCGCAATCCCACTCAAGTCCTATTCCCGCAATCCCACGCATTCACCCTGCTAAACCCCCTGACACCAGGGACAATTTAGCATGGCCATCAACCTAACTCGCATATCTTTGGACTGTGGGAGGAAACCACAGTACCCGGAGGAAACCCACGCAGACACAGGGAGAATGTGCAAACTCCACACAGACAGTGACCCGAGGTCGGAGATGAACCTTGGACACTGGGGCTGTGAGGCAACAGTGCTAACCACTGTGCCACCGTGCTGTCCTATTTATCATGGCAACTAAAGTGAACCAAATGTTCCATTTCTTGAAACCTCACCAACTCCCCACCCAAAAAGTGTACTTCTGTAGTTGATGCACTGCAACAGATCTTTGTGTTGTGGTTATCACTGAACCCCTGCACTGTCCATTCACCCCAACTGTCCTACTGCAGTATTGAGGGTTAGGTTGGTGAACTGCAGTGACAGGATCATAAACCTTGAAAGAACATTAATGTTTAAGCATTTTTGGATGATTTACAAATTTATCATGTTAATGAGCTTGGGAGCATGAAAAGATTTATTTCAATCCTGGCAAAGAGAATGAAACATTTATTGTCTTCGCACACAAAACATGGGTGTTCCTATCCAATATTTCAGCAAACACAATATTATCAAGTACACAATTTATCTGCTACAGAATATAGATTGGTGATCGCAGGTTTGTGGTGTTAGCCCGAGAATGGAAGGTTTAGGTCATCAGTAGTGGTATACTGTCTCCTTTGAACATGTATGCTAATGTGAAAATACAAAAATAAAACATCTGAGCTTGATAAAAGATACTGCGTGACAACCACACGACTACGTTCATCATACCCCAACAAATAAGTGGATGGTACAAAAATATTTTGGTGTTTTGGATGATACAAATATTTTGGATGGTGCAAAAACCTCAATGTCAACACAATGAAGGAGAGTGTTATCGACTTCAGGAAGTGTAGAGGAAAACATGCCCCTGTCTACATCAACGGGGCCAAGTAGAAATGGTCAAAAGCTTCAAGTTTTTAATGTGTCCAGATCACCAACAACTTGCCCTGGTCCCTCCAGTAAGAAGTCTCACAACACCAGGTTAAAGTCCAACAGGTTTATTTGGTAGCAAATACCATAAGCTTTCGGAGCGCTGCTCCTTTGTCAGATGGAGTGGAAATGTGCTCTCAAACAGTGCGCAGAGACACAAAATCAAGTTACAGAATACTGATTAGAATGCGAATCCCTACAACCAGCCAGGTCTTAAAGGTACAGACAATGTGGGTGGAGGGAGCATTAAACACAGGTTAAAGAGATGTGTATTGTCTCCAGACAGAACAGTTTAATGCTCCCTCCACCCACATTGTCTGTACCTTTAAGACCTGGCTGGTTGTAGGGATTCGCATTCTAATCAGTATTCTGTAACTTGATTTTGTGTCTCTGCGCACTGTTTGAGAGCACATTTCCACTCCATCTGACAAAGGAGCAGCGCTCCGAAAGCTTATGGTATTTGCTACCAAATAAACCTGTTGGACTTTAACCTGGTGTTGTGAGACTTCTTACTGTGTTCACCCCAGACCAACGCCGGCACCTCCACATCACTGGTCCCTCCATGCAGACACTATAGTTAAGAAAGCCCACCAATGCCTCTACTTTCTCAGAAGACGAAGGAAATTTGGCATGTCAGCTACGACTCTCACCAACTTTTACAGATGCACCCTAGAAAATGTTCCTTCTGGTTTTCTCAGAGCTTGGTATGGCTCCTGCACTGCCGAAGACCGCAAGAAACTACAAAAGGTTGTGAATGTAGCCCAATCCATCACGCAAACCAGCCTCCCATCCATTAACTCTGTCTACACTTCCCACTGCCTTGACAAAGCAGCCAGCATAATTAAGAACCCCACACACCCTGGACATTCTCTTTTCCACTTTCTTCTGGCAGGAAAAAGATACAAAAGGCTGAGGTCACATACCAACTGACTGAAGAGAACAGCTTCTTCCCAGCTACCATCAGACTTTTGAATGGACCTACCTTGCACTAAGTTGATCTTTCTCTACATTCTAGCTATGACTGTAACACTACATCCTGCACTCTCTCGTTTCCTTCGCTATGATAGGATTTATAGTTATTTGGAGAGTAATGAATTGATAGGTGATAGTCAGCATGGTTTTGTGGCAGGTAGGTCGTGCCTTACTAACCTTATTGAGTTTTTTGAGAAAGTGACCAAGGAGGTGGATGGGGGCAAGGCAGTGGACGTGGTATATATGGATTTTAGTAAGGCGTTTGATAAGGTTCACCATGGTAGGCTTCTGCAGAAAATGCAGATGTATGGGATTGGGGGTGATCTAGGAAATTGGATCAGGAATTGGCTAGCGGATAGGAAACAGAGGGTGGTGGTTGATAGTAAATATTCATCATGGAGTGCGGTTACAAGTGGTGTACCTCAGGGATCTGTTTTGGGGCCACTGCTGTTTGTAATATTTATTAATGATCTGGATGAGGGTATAGTTGGGTGGATTAGCAAATTTGCTGATGACACCAAAGTCGGTGGTGTGGTAGACAGTGAGGAAGGGTGTCGTAGTTTGCAGGAAGACTTAGACAGGTTGCAAAGTTGGGCCGAGAGGTGGCGGATGGAGTTTAATGCGGAGAAGTGTGAGGTAATTCACTTTGGTAGGAATAACAGATGTGTTGAGTATAGGGCTAACGGGAGGACTTTGAATAGTGTGGAGGAGCAGAGGGATCTAGGTGTATGTGTGCATAGATCCCTGAAAGTTGGGAATCAAGTAGATAAGGTTGTTAAGAAGGCATATGGTGTCTTGGCGTTTATTGGTAGGGGGATTGAATTTAGGAGTCGTAGCGTTATGTTGCAACTGTACACAACTCTGGTGCGGCCGCACTTGGAGTACTGTGTGCAGTTCTGGTCCCCACATTACAGGAAGGATGTGGAGGCTTTGGAGAGGGTGCAGAGGAGGTTTACCAGGATGTTGCCTGGTATGGAGGGGAGATCCTATGAGGAGAGGCTGAGGGATTTGGGATTGTTTTCGCTGGAAAGGCGGCGGCTAAGAGGGGATCTTATTGAAACATATAAGATGATTAGAGGTTTAGATAGGGTGGATAGTGATAGCCTTTTTCCTCTGATGGAGAAATCCAGCACGAGGGGGCATGGCTTTAAATTGAGGGGGGGTAGTTATAGAACCGATGTCAGGGGTAGGTTCTTTACCCAGAGGGTGGTGAGGGATTGGAATGCCCTGCCAGCATCAGTAGTAAATGCGCCTAGTTTGGGGGCGTTTAAGAGATCCGTAGATAGGTTCATGGACGAAAAGAAATTGGTTTAGGTTGGAGGGTCACAGTTTTTTTTTAACTGGTCGGTGCAACATCGTGGGCCGAAGGGCCTGTTCTGCGCTGTAATGTTCTATGTTCTATGTTCTATGAACGGCATACTTTGTCTGTATAGTGCGCATGAAACAATACTTTTCACTGTATACTAATACATGTGACAATAATAAATCAAATCAAAATATTGTTGATAATACCCAAACATCATCTATTGCAATTTTGTAAAATCCTAGCACATTCACTCAGAATGATAGAATCCTACAACGCAGAAGGAGGCCATTTGGCCCATCGAGCCTGCACCAACAACAATCCCACCCAGGCCTTATCCCCACAACCCCACATATTTATCCTGCTATTCCCCCGGCACTAAGGAGCAATTTAGCATGCCTTATCCGTCTAACCTACACACCTTTGGACTGTGGGAGGAAACTTGAGCACCCAGAAGAAACCCACCCAGACACGGGGAGAATGTGCAAATTCCACGTAGACAGTGACCCGAGGCCGGAATCGAACCAGGTCCCTGGTGCTATAAGGCAGCAGTGTTAACCACTGTGCCACCATGCTGCCCTGCCACTGTGCCACCCACATAGTGTTCACTTAATTCACTTTATTAGAGAGAATACCAGAATCCTCCATAATCAGCATGAATATCCAATATCAGAAAGCAAATTGAGTTGATTCTGATCTGGGCTGTTCAGGAGTACCACAATAAACAATCTGTTTTTACACAGCAAAATGCACATAAAGAAGCTTGCAAAGCACTTCATAAATGGGTACAAGAAAGTGCAGTAAGAAGTTTAACAACACCAGGTTAAAGTCCAACAGGTTTATTTGGTAGCAAAAGCCACACAAGCTTTCGAGGCTCTGAGCCCCTTCTTCAGGTGAGTGGGAATTCTGTTCACAAACAGAACTTATAAGACACAGACTCAATTTACATGAATAATGGTTGGAATGCGAATACTTACAACTAATCCAGTCTTTAAGAAACAAAACAATGGGAGTGGAGAGAGCATCAAGACAGGCTAAAAAGATGTGTATTGTCTCCAGACAAGACAGCCAGTGAAACTCTGCAGGTCACGGGCATTCGGCCTCTGATATTCGGGTAAGCGTTCTCCAAGGCGGCCTTCGCGACACACGACAGCGCAGAGTCGCGGAGCAGAAACTGATAGCCAGGTTCCGCACACACAAGGACGGCCTCAACCGGGATATTGGGTTTATGTCACACTATTTCACATAAATATTTCTGCTTTTTTCCTCCTGAGTCTTTATCATGCGATCCTAGAATCAGAATTTATGTCACACTATTTGTAACTCCCACAGTTGCGTGGACCTGCAGAGTTTCACTGGCTGTCTTGTCTGGAGACAATACACATCTTTTTAGCCTGTCTTGATGCTCTCTCCACTCCCATTGTTTTGTTTCTTAAAGACTGGATTAGTTGTAAGTATTCGCATTCCAACCATTATTCATGTAAATTGAGTCTGTGTCTTATAAGTTCTGTTTGTGAACAGAATTCCCACTCACCTGAAGAAGGGGCTCAGAGCCTCGAAAGCTTGTGTGGCTTTTGCTACCAAATAAACCTGTTGGACTTTAACCTGGTGTTGTTAAACTTCTTACTGTGTTTACCCCAGTCCAACGCCGGCATCTCCACATCATTACAAGAAAGTGGACATTAATATGGGAAGAGTGAGATTCAGAGAATTACACTCGGCAAAAAGATAGGTTTTGAGAAGATTTTTAAACAAGTGCAGAGCTGAAGAAAATACGAGCACACGATCTTACAAATTCATCACATTCAGATAGCTGAATGAAGCTCGAAAAGTTAGAGGTATAAACATAAGAAATAGAAGCTGCCATCAATCCAGTTATGTGGAAATTCTAGCACAAAAAATATTTTGATATTGCTGAAAAAAACGGTATGCTGCTGAAGCTTTTTGTCTTCCACTCAAAAGGACAAATGCAAGAAGGTCAAACCTCAAACGAACACAGAAATTTACATTACAGAAGAAAAGCGTGCTGATTGTTTGGCAAGTTGTCTCTGATTGGTCAAGGCATCGCCATGGAGAAAACAGCTCCCAAGGCTCTCAATTGCAAAAAGGTGATTTCCTTTGTTCGCACAGAATAGGTCCCTTTGTTTGAATATGTGTTGCTTCTAGCAAAGGAAACTACATTACCAGCTCCACTGATCATCTTAAATTGGTTGCTAATGTAGCTAGTGAGAGACCTTGGAGTGAATGCCACAGATTCCTGAATGTAGCGGTACAGATAGATAAGGTGGTTAAGGCGGCAAATAGAATCCTTTCATTAATTAGCTGAGGCACAGAATACAAGAGCATGGAGGTTATGCAGGAAACATATGAACCATTAGTTAAGCCACAACTTAAACAGTGTGTGTGCAGTTTTGGTCATCTCATGAGAGAAAGGATGCAATTGCTTTAGAGAGGGTACAGAGATTTACGAGGATGCTGATGTAATTGCTTATGTCCAGTTTCACCCAATTCAGCAAAAAGAAAGTAGCAATCAGCCTCTGAAAAAAACGACTGCTGAATCTATTATCTTAAGGCTATGTGCTAACTTTGGTATTCAACTGACATTAATGACCATTCTGATGATACCAGTTGCCTTTGCTGGATTACAACCATTTAGTATATCATCTATTATTCATCTACATTCACTAGCAGCACGATAATTCTTACCTGTCTAAGGAGGAGCTCCAAAAGCAGGTTTAGGTCCTGAATGTTTGTACTATCCCGTTGTGCTATCAACATTCTGCTCAGGAAAGCCACAACATCAGCCAGGAGTTTCTCATCTTCAACACAGGCTGGAAGAACTTGTAAAAATCTAGAACATAATTAATAATGACTGTGCAAAATGTCAAGCTAATGCAGGTCTCCACATCCTGAGAGTAACGGTTCATACATGTGATTTTGTTATTTTTGAAATACTCGCTTTTGTTGTACATAAATTAAGCCAAGAAAACAAACCTAAAACAAGATTATAAATAATGAAATAGAATTTAATTCCAATCCTTCAGTGAGAGTTTCAGAAATGTAATTGTTAATTGATGCACATTCTGTGTGCACCCCACTTCTGACAGCAGCATTCTTATTTTGCCTGTACTCTTTTGCAAAGCTCACATCATAATTAAGCAAAAAGGCACTGCGGAACTCAGACATGGGCTTTTTCAGGTGTTATGTATATACCTAAAGGCGATCTGAAGATGGCGAAAAAACTCTGATTGAAAGAGAAATTCTGGCATTCACTCCCTACTATATCATTACTGAAGTTTCATCAGGATTTCAGCTTTGGTTTCATTGCTTTCAGTCCAACTGTAATGCAGGAACTCAAAATGAAATAAACTGCATAGATCAGCAGTAATGCCTGTCGTATTCCTGCTTGTTGTGGGGAAAATCTGAGGGTTTTACAGGGGGCTACTACTTGCCAAATTGAGGGTGGCCGAGAGAAACCACGATGAGACCCCAACTGGATGCAGAATTACAGCAGGCTTTAATATTGTTGCAGTGAGAGGCGTGAATGCTCAGAAAGAGCCACCTCTGCAGAGAAAGCCCATTACCCGAGTTCTTATAGTGTGACTTTTACACCCTGTCCCATTGAAACATATCTTCCTGGAGGCCGTGTACAATGATCATTTGCCATTACGTATTTAATGATATTACATAGCAGAATTCCGATCTGATAGGTTTAGGGTACATGTTAATAGCTCCTGATTACCTGTTAACATACAGAAGCAAGACCCGCTAAATATTAATGTACATCCATTGGTAATTTCCACTTTATGGCCCTGTAACTATAACCCCTTCCAGCACTCAGAGTTGAGACAGTTCGGATTGTGTTCAAATACACAGATGCTTATTTCGCTTCTCTCGTTCCATATCTGTTTGTACTTTAATCAGTCCAACCCTTAGTCTTTGTTTTAACATCTCCAAGTTAAATCTCACTCTGCAAGGGGTCCCGGGTTTTGGCAGCAAGATATGTATTCCTATTAATTCTCTATCTAGCTATGTTTGTGAATTCCCTATCCACAGTAAGAAGTTTAACAACACCAGGTTAAAGTCCAACAGGTTTATTTGGTAGCAAAAGCCACACAAGCTTTCGGAGCTCCAAGCCCCTTCTTCAGGTGAGTGGGAATTCTGTTCACAAACCTGGTGTTGTTAAACTTCTTACTGTGTTTACCCCAGTCCAACACCGGCATCTCCACATCATGAATTCCCTATCCAGTCAGGGAGCCTGGCTCCCTTCCTGAAATCCACATCAACGTAGCTGAACCTCTGCATCTCAGGGAGTTACTCCATCCTTCATCTGGCTGCTTAGTCAAGCCGAACCTGGCACTGCTCACTGTGCCCTGTCTGACCTTAAACAGAACGTCAAAATTCACACTTAGATAGAACCATCCTGTTCGCCATCACAGCGACCTCCATAAATTCCTCCACATGCTGAAACTCGTTCATGTCATCGTTTTAAAGCTTGACACTTCTAGATGCTCCACAGCGGCTGTTCGAGTACCAACCTACCTAAATGTCAAGTGATCCAGAACTCGAGTGGCTGCATTCTAACCCATCCTAATTGGTGAATCCTGTACTAGCAAACATTCACTGGTTCCCCATGACCCATTACACCTCAAATTCCTCATTTCCTTCAAAGCTTTCCATGGTCTCACTCCTTTCTATGATCCCAGCCCCACATCTCAGCACTTACTATTGTCCTACTATCTTTGGACGATTATAATTCCTCCATTCTCTTTGTCCAACCTGTACTGGCCTTTGGCCGCCAGACCATTACACTCTGCAACTTCCTAAAATGTGACCATTTTGCCAATTCTTCCTTTACCTTCAAGAGCAATGTTAAAACCTTTTTGTTCAGCAGCACTTTTGACAGCCCATAACATTTCTCCTACTTGTCCTATAATATTTGCTATTTAAAGGTAATATAAAGTGGAGGCTAAAGTTCTTCAAAAAAACTTATCAGAACTACATTAAAAGTTATAGGCCTCAATAGTCCATCTGATATTGTCGCTATTTTGCAACGAAAAATAGAATGGGACATGAGGAAGCAAAATTAAAGTTGGCTGGTATGCACGCTGTTCACGAAGACAATTTGAAATAAAGCCTGCAAAAAAAGTCTGCATCAGCGATTCCTAAAGGTTCAAATTTATTATAAAAACAAATTTAAGGCTTTCCCCAGGCACCTTGTACTGGTCCAACAACAGAAAATCATTTTGTTGCAGCCCCTTTCAACAGCATCTTCTGAGCAGAAAATTTGAGCAGTAATTTTGGCTATATAAGAACATAAGAAATAGGAGCAGGAGTAGGCCATCTAGCCCCTCGAGCCTGCCCCGCCATTCAATAAGATCATGGCTGATCTGAAGTGGATCAGTTCCACTTACCTGCCTGATCCCCATAACCCCTAATTCCCTTACCGATCAGGAATCCATCTATCCGTGATTTAAACATATTCAACGAGGTAGCCTCCACCACTTCAGTGGGCAGAGAATTCCAGAGATTCACCACCTTCTGAGAGAAGAAGTTCCTCCTCAACTCTGTCCTAAACTGATACCCCTTTATTTTGAGGCTGTGCCCTCTAGTTCTAGTTTCCTTTCAAAGTGGAAAGAATCTCTCCACCTCTACCCTATCCAGCCCCTTCATTATCTTATAGGTCTCTATAAGATCCCCCCCCAGCCTTCTAAATTCCAACGAGTACAAACCCAATCTGCTCAGTCTCTCCTCATAATCAACACCCCTCATCTCTGGCATCAACCTGGTGAACCTTCTCTGCACTCCCTCCAAGGCCAATATATCCTTCCGCAAATAAGGGGACCAATACTGCACACAGTATTCCAGCTGCGGCCTCACCAATGCCCTGTACAGATGCAGCAAGACATCTCTGCTTTTATATTCTATCCCCCTTGCGATATAGGCCAACATCCCATTTACCTTCTTGATCACCTGTTGCACCTGCAGACTGGGTTTTTGCATCTCATGCACAAGGACCCCCAGGTCCCTCTGCACAGCAGCATGTTGTAATGTCTTTCCATTTAGATAATAGTCCAATTTGCTATTATTTCTTCCAAAGTGAATAACCTCGCATTTGTTAACGTTATACTCCATCTGCCAGATCCTCGCCCACTCACTCAGCCTGTCCAAATCTCTCTGCAGACCTTCTACGCCCTCCACACGATTCACTTTTCCACTTATCTTTGTGTCGTCTGCAAACTTTGTTACCCTACACTCAGTCCCTTCCTCCAGATCGTCTATATAAATGGTAAATAGTTGAGGCCCCAGTACCGATCCCTGCGGCACGCCACTAGTTACCTTCTGCCAACCAGAAAAGCACCCATTTATTCCAACTCTCTGCTTCCTGTCAGATAGCCAATCCCCAATCCACGTTAACACCCTACCCCCAACTCCGTGTGACCCAATCTTCTTCAGCAACCTTTTGTGAGGCACCTTATCAAACGCCTTTTGGAAATCCAAAAACACCACATCCACCGGTTCCCCTCCGTCAACCGCCCTAGTCACATCTTCATAAAAATCCAACAAGTTCGTCAAGCACGACTTTCCCCTCATGAATCCATGCTGCGTCTGCTTAATCGAACCATTCTTATCCCGATGGCCTGCTATTTCTTCTTTAATGATGGATTCCAGCATTTTCCCAACTACAGACATTAAGTTAACCGGCCTGTAGTTACCCGCCTTTTGTCTATTTCCTTTTTTAAACAGCGGCGTAACATTAGCCGTTTTCCAATCCGCCGGCACTACCCCAGAATCCAACGAATTTTGATAAACAACCACTAACGCATCCGCTATTACCTCTGAAGATTTATGAAGATAACTTGAAAATAAACCAATTGGAGAGATTAAAAGAGGTAGAAAAGAATCTTATTAAAAGATACACTGAATAAACTATAAAAGGTATGTACATATGACAGTTAAACATCTTAGATGCAGTAAACATAATTTGAAAATATCTAGTTGCCGAGTAGCGAACAGATTGGAACTCACGAGTTGCATAACTACCAACTTTTGCAAGTGTTGTAGTTTTCAATACTTGTACATACCTGCCCAGTGCTGTTTGCCATTCAAGGTGATGCAATATGGATATACTGCTATCAATTCCTCGTTTCAGAGCCAGTTTGTCATTCAACAAATACAATCTCATTCGGGTCAGAGCAGAACTGACAACACTGTGAGACACTGCCTGGGTGATGGAAATGAGACATTCTTGCAAGCCACTAATAACATGGGTTGCTTTAAGGACGACAATGTCAACAGGCAACAACTTTAGGTTCTCTAAAAACCTATAAAAGAAAAAAGATATAAAGCAACAAATCAATGCGTCAAGAAGTCAGCATGCATGCAATCATATTTTTCAGCATTAATATTTAATGTACACCGAGATCACGCACAGAAGTTCATAAGATATAGGAGCAAAATTAGGCCATTCGGCCCATCGAGTCTGCTCCACCATTCGATCATGGCTGATATGCTCCTCATCCCCATTTTCCTGCCTTCTCCCCATAACCCTTTAACCCATTACCAATTAAAAATCTGTCCAACTCCTCCTTAAATTTACTCACTGTCCCAGCATCCACCGCACTTTGGGGTAGCAAATTCCACAGAATCATAACCTTTTGTGAGAAGTAGTTTCTCCTCAACTCTACTTTAAATTTCCTACCCCTTATCCTAAGACTATGACCTCTCGTCCTAGAATGCCCCACCAGCAGAAGCATCCTCTCCATGACTACTTTATCCATACCTTTTATCATCTTGTATACTTAAATTTGATCTCTACTCATTCTTCTAAATTCCAGAGAATATAGACCGAAACTGTTCAATCGCTTTTCATACGACAAATCCCTCATCTCTGGAATCAATCTAGTGAACTTCCTCTGAACTGCCTCCAATGCCACTACAACTTTCCTCAAATAAGGGAACCAAAACTGTGCACAATACTCCAGGTGCGGCCTCACCAATGCCTTGTATAGTTGCAGCAATACTTCCTTACCTTTATATTCTATTCCTTTAGCTATAAATGCCAACATTCCATTCACTTTCTTTATTATTTGCTGTATCTGCATTCTAGTTTTCAGTGACTCATGAACGAGGTGCACCGGAGCACCCTGAAGTTTCTCCCCATTTAGATAATAAGTTGCCTTCCCATTTTTCCGACCAAAATGCACAACCTCACACTTATCCACATTAAACTCCATCTGTCACATTTTGTTCAGCTAAAGTTAAACTCTATGAACATAATTTTAAATTGCAGCAATTAAACCATAAAAATCAGAATAAGGCTATTGGATGGCAGTGTGATTTGTTTGGAGCATTTTGGATTTAAATTATTATTTTGACTCTCTACTCCTGCTGGGTTGCTGGATTGACAAACTTTATGCAGATGATTGCAGATCATTCAGATGAACTGGTTTTAAAAGTAGCCTGCGTTATTGTGCATGGCATTGCAATGATGACTCAGGAAAAGTTAGAAAGTAATAATTTGTACTCCATTTGTCAGTGAGTAAATACACCATGTGGTGCAACACTATACCATGCAGACCAATGTCTGGTTCCATATTACTGGTCTCTATGGTCAGTCAATCCTGGTTCAATGATGTATTTATCAACAGCCTAACAGTCTAGGGCTCCCAACCTCATACTGTTCAGAAACTCCAGTTGGAAGTCATTACTTAATAGAATCCCTACAGTGCAGAAGGAGGCCATTTGGCCCATTGAGTCTGCACCAACTACAATTCCACCCAGACCCTATCCCCATAACTCCATGTATTGACTCTGCCAGTCCCCCTGATACGAAGGGGCAATTTAGCATGGCCAAAGCATCCTAACCCACACATGGGAGGAAATTGGACTATCTGGAGGAAACCCACACAGACACAGGGAGAACGTGCAAACTCCATACAGACAGTGACCCAGTGCCAGGAATTGAACCCGGGTCCCTGGCGCTGCGAGGCAGCAGTGCTAACCAAAATAGGAATAGTGCTAATTGCAGAATAGAAAACAAAAGCATATAAGCCCATTAGTTGGGCAGATGAACAGTGGGCTGCCCATCACTACGGGGAAAGAATAGACACAAGTTAAAGTTAAATAATGAATAGACCCTAAAATCTGTCACTGTTTTCAAAGAAACCAACAGCGAAAGTTGAAATGGATTAAATAAACAGCTTTTGGAGCATGGGTGGCTGGGTTGATGTTGACTCTATGCCCGAGGTCACAGGAAATTGTACGAGAGACTAACTTTGGTCGTCTTAGATACTGTGGCTGGAGGAACCCTTAAGTGGAGGCAGATAGGTGCTAGATTCATTTCTGGAAAATAAAGCGCACAATTCCAATACTACAGAAAGACTCTGCATATTTTCCTCTGAAGAGATGTACCCACAAATCTAATGGTGACACACATTTGGAAAATAACGTTTCCATCACCATTCACCAGTTTAATTTGTTATAAAACCATTATTGTTCATCAGTACTTTACACCACGGTTACTAATTCTTGCACACATTGACTGTTCTTCTATTACAATGAGCCCCATTACAATACAAATGTTTGCTTCAGCTACTATACACAAAACAAAGTTAATTGCTCACATAATTTCCTCTGCCCTTTGGCATGGATTTAACATCTGCCTCGCAGCCCATACTCCAAAAGGTGTCACCTCTTTTTAATCTGCTTCAATTCTTTGCTGTTGGCTTCATCGAAATCAGGGATTCATGCTGGGGTGCATTTGCTTTTTTAACTTTCATCAACATGACTGTTCTTTGTGTGTAAACAGCTAGAGATTATATTTATACTTACTCTGGTGACGTATCAAATCCCGGATATCCATTCTGATCAAGAATCTGATCAATTCCATGATACCATGCAGTATTCCAGGCTACTTTCAACATGTCCGACAGAGGTCTTAATGCCATGGGGTCTGAAGAAGATGGGACCACAGTACAGTAGGGACTCACAGCATGATGAACTGTTACTTTGACCATCAAGTTGTACCTTTTCAAATAAAGTGAAATCATGTAGAACATGCCATAACAAAAACAATTGTTCAAAAATATCAATACCAATTAACATCCAACATGACTTTTCCAGTTAATTAGAAAAGTGAACAGTGAATTGTGACCTGGCTGGATTGTTGGATCTGACATAAAGACCTGATATGTTTCCAGTCATACATCAGGTGCACCACCAAACACTAAAGTCATCATGCCAGCAGCACCTGGAACTAAACTGTCAAAATGAGTCTTTACGTTGGTGGCACTGTAAGGAATAAGATTTATTTTCCAATATTAAAAAACTATGACGCAAGTTATTTCATGGTGAGTTTCAGGCATTTACAACACCAGAGTGGAATTCTCCCATCTGGACTAATTCCTGTGGCAAGGGTTGGAATTGGGAGTCTTTCCTGCTGAGGAGGCTGGCAGGAAGCCATGCCATATCTTCCGGCCCTAACCTTATTAATAATGCACCTAGGGGCTTAACGCCGCATTCCGGGCAAGCCCGGCATGATGGCTTGTGTCCTGCCATCCTATCCTGCCATATTGAAAAGGCACCCAACGCACCATTGAAGAAAGAAGATGGACATCTCGACAAACCAGATGGATCTCCAGGAAGAAGCTAAGGGTGGAAGTTGGACCTTCTCACGATACAAGCTGGAAGATACAGCTGTAGATCCTCCCCTCACCCACTGCTGTAGTCTTCTGAGGTCCAGGGCTGCTGGCGGCCTCCATCCCGAACTTCGGAAGCAACACCAGGCATTTTTTAGGTGCATCCTGATTTCTGCACACCATATTGTTCCAGATGTGCTCTGGACTAGCGTGTTTTCCTGCTGGTGTCATGGAGAATCGGGTGTGGGTAGAAGATTCTGGTTAGGCCTTCATCTGCATTTCATTAGCGGAATGCAAATTAGTTTCACTTAGACCTCCAATGGGTTTCCCAATCCACCATGGGGTACCAGCGGAAGATCCCACAAATCTGCCTTAATATCACCGTATATAGCTCGCTGTCATATTTTGATTTGCAATGCCTCTGTGAAGTACATTGGCATATTTTAATAAGTTAAAGGTCATGTCAAAATAAAAGCTCGTTGTTGTAATGATATCCAAAGGCAGTGATACAAAAAAAGGAAATTCTTCAGGGTCTACAGTAGTTAATTTCCTTCAACTGGCTGAAGAATATGAATTGTAATTGAAGACATTTGAGAGAAGTGAAAGTTTTGAAGTATAACGCTCAATGAATTCCTCAAAGACATACAAGATAAGTTTATGGATGAAGGGCACGCAAAGGGGTACATTTCCATCCAGTCCACAAGCATGATCCTGAGATTCTGGCCACTTCTCATTTTAATTCTCTGCCCATTCCATTCTGACCTTGGTTTCTTATGCTGTTCAATGAAGTTCAAACATAAGCTTGAGGAATAGCACCTATCTTTTTATTAGGCATGTCACAGCCTTCAGGAGTTCAACAATTTCAGCTCATGATCTCTGCTCCCATTTTCTTTGCTGATAGCTGTGGAAGGGGATTCTGTTCCATCTTTTACTTCTTTCTTTGTTCTATTACCATTTCTCTTGGTCTTGCACCATCAACTTTTTGTTCTTTCCACCTGGCACTCCCTTTCCCAGGCCTCTGTATCTGCTGAAAACGTGTGACATCCCTAACTTTTTTTCCAGCTCTGACAAAATATAATCAACCTGAAACATTAGCTTTGTTTCTGTCTCCACAGAGGGCACCTGACCTGCTGAGTATTTCCAGCATTCTTTGTTTTATTTCAGACTTTCAGCATCTACAGTATTTTACTTTTTGTATACGTTTATAGACAAGTTATAGAGTCATAGAGGTTTACAGCATGGAAACAGGCCCTTCGGCCCAACTTGTCCATGCCACTCTTTCTTTAAACGACTAAGCTAGTCCCAATTGCCTGCATTTGGCCCATATCCCTCTATACCCATTTTACCCATGTAACTGTCTAAATGATTTTTAAAATACAAAATTGTACCGCCTCTACTACTATCTCTGGCAGCTTGTTCCAGACACTTACCATCCTTTTGTATCTCTCCCCTCTCACCTTAAACCTTTGCCCTCTAGTTTTAGACTCTCCTATCTTTGGGGAAAGATGTTGACTATCTTGTTGATCTATGCCCCTCATTATTTTATAGACCTCTAAAAGATCACCCCTAAACCTCTTACACTCCAGAGAAAAAAGTCCCAGTCTATCCAGCCTCTCCTAATAACTCAAATCATCAAGTCCAGTAGTATCCTGCACTCTTTCTAGTTTAATAATGTCCTTTCCATAATAGGGTGACCAGAACTGTACACAGTATTCCAAGTGTGGCCTTACTGGTGTCTCGTACAACTTCAACGAGATGTCCCAACTCCTATATTCAATGTTCTGACCAATGAAGCATGCCAAATGTCTTCTTCACCACCCTGTCCACCTGTGACTCCACTTTCAAGGTGCTATGAACCTGTACCCGAAGATCTCTTTGTTCTATAACTCTTCCCAACGCCCTACCATTAAGTGAGCAAGTCCTGCTCTGGTTCAATCTACCAAAATGATCACCTCGCATTTATCTAAATTAAACTCCATCTGCTATTCATCAGCCCATTGGCCGAATTGATCAAGATCTTGTTGCAATCCTAGATAACCTTCACTGTCCACTATGCCACCAATGTAGGTGTCACCTGCAAACTTACTAACCATGCCTCCTAAATTCCCATCCAAATCATTAATATAAATGACAAATAACAATGGACCCAGCACTGATCCCTGAGGCACACCACTGGTCACAGGCCTCCAGTTTGAAAAACAACTCTCTACAACCATCCTCTGGCTTCTGTCAAGAAGCCAATTTTGTATCCATTTAGATACCTCACCCTGGATCCCGTGAGATTTAACTTTATGCAACAACCTACCATGTGGTATCTTATCAAAGGCCTTGCTAAAGTCCATGTAGATAACATCAACTGCAGTGTCCTCATCTACCTTCTTAGTTACCCCTTCAAAAAACTCAAAGTCTGAGACATGATTTTCCAACAGTCCTTGCCTGTAGATCCTGTCTCTCAGAATATCTTCTAATAACTTACCCACGACAGATGTTAGACTCACCATCCTGTAGTTCCCAGGCTTCCCCTGCAGTCCTTCTTAAACAAAGGCACAACATTTGCCACCCTCTAGCTGGGAGTGTTTTTATTCTCTACCTGATGCTTTCAGAGTAACCAAGAGTGGAAAATTGGGAGAAACATCCAAAGTGACTTAAATTGCTTTGTCGGATGGATCCCAGCCTCATGCAATTGTCCAGGGAAAGTTAGCACATCTGGACAGTTGACAGGTAAACACTTACCTGGGAAATTCTTGGAGTGATTCCACAGTACATCATTGGGGTACACCCAAATGCGACACTGGGGAACCAGGAAATTATAGGCAAATGAGTTAAAAAGATGGATTAGTCTCAGCTTTGGACAGCATTACTTGATATAGAACTTGCATTTTCTGGAGCAGAGAAGCAGTAATTATTGGAAGACAGGAGCTTCGCCATTCACCTTGTCAGACCTATAATGGAATTCTAGAGCAGGATAGAATCACAGAATGATACAGCAGAGTAGCTATTCAGCCCATTGTGCTAATCATGGTTCTTTGAAAATACTTTCTAATTAGTCCCAAAACCCTGTACTTTCCCGATAGCTGTGAAAGTTTTCTCACTTCAAATAATATTTCCTTTTGCAAGGTGCTATTGTATTCACTTCCGTCACCCTTTCAGACAATACTTTTCTGTTCATAATAACTCACTGCATAATTTTACTTTCCTTCTGTGGCCTCTGGTTCCTTTGCCAATTACCATAAATCTTCATTCTCGGCTACTGACACTTTTGCAATCGTAAACAGTTTAGGTAGGTAATCAAAACAATTTCATGATTTTAAACAGTATTGTTAACCAGTTCTCATCCAAGGAGGGAAATGACCCCTTTTCTCTGGTCTCTCTTTGTAAATGGAAGTACTTTTAATCTGTTGTCATTCTAATAGTAAATAGCACCCTCTTCAAGGCTTGACATTCTTTCTAAAGAGTGGTGCCCTAAATTGGCCAAAATATTCCAGCTGATGCTGAACTAGATGTTCAAAAAGGTTTTAGCATAACTTCTGTTTATAGAGCCAAGGATACTGTCAGTAATACAATCAGTGTCATACAAGTAAACAGCACAGAAAAAGGTCCCATTCGCCCATCACATCTGCGCCGTCAAAGAAAAAACACCTAACTATTCAAATCCCATTTTCCAGCACTTGGCCCATAACCTTGCAGGTTTTGGCATCGCAACTGCACTTCTAAAATTCCTTAAATGTTATGAGGGGCTTTCCACCATCCTTTCAGTAAGAAGTACTGTGGAGCAATTTCGGGCCCCACACCTCAGGAAGGACATACTGGCACTGGAGCGGGTCTTGCAGAGATTCACACGGATGATCCCAGGAATGGTAGGCCTGACATACGATGAACATCGGAGGATCGTGGGATTATATTCATTGGAGTTTAGGAGGTTGAGGGGAGATCTAATAGAAACTTACAAGATAATGAACGGCTTAGATAGGATGGACGTGGGGAAGTTGTTTCCATTAGCAGGGGAGACTAGGACGCGGGGGCACAGCCTTAGAATAAAAGGGAGTCACTTTAGAACAGAGATGAGGAGAAATTTCTTCAGCCAGAGAGTGGTAGGTCTGTGGAATTCATTGCCACAGAAGGCTGTGGAGGCCGAGACGTTGAGCGTCTTCAAGACAGAAATGGATAAATTCTTGATTTCTCGAGGAATTAAGGGCTATGGGGAGAGAGCGGGTAAATGGAGTTGAAATCAACCATGATTGAATGGTGGAGTGGACTCGATGGGCCGAATGGCCTTACTTCCGCTCCTATGTCTTATGGTCTTAAGTCTTACAACACCAGGCTAAAGTCCAACAGGTTTACCTGGAATCAGGAGCCCCCGGAACACCGCTCTCCCACCAGGCGAGTGGCGAGGAGGCCCCAAAAACACGGCACATACAGGCAAAGACACAACTGTAAGACAATGGCCGGAATGTGTTTCTCCACAGGCAATCAAGTCCCCACAGGCACAGACAGTGCGAGTGGAAAGAGAGACAACCACAGGTCAAAGAGGCGTGAACCGTCCCAAGTCAGGACAGCCAGAAGGATCCCGCAAGCCCAGGCCAAATAGTGGGGGTCACATGTAGTGTGCCATGAACCCAAGATCCTGGTTGAGGCTGTCCTCATGCGTGCGGAACTTGGCTATCAGTTTCTGCTTGGCGATTCTGCATTGTCGTGTATCTTGAAGGCCGCCTTGGAGAACGCTTACCCGAAGATCGGAAGTTGAGTGCCTTTGACTGCTGAAGTGTTCCCTAGTTGGAAGGGAACACTCCTGCCTGGCGACTGTCGCACGGTGTTCGTTCATCCGTTGTCACGCTACATGCAACTCCTAATTTGATCCAGTGGTGGCAGCCTTCTGCCTCGTAAGAGGACGGTTTGCGCATTGATGATCGATTCTGTGTTAAGCATTGGCTAGTATGGCTCAGGAGCTGCATTCTGGCGTGATAGTGTCTGTCGCATTTGCTGCGGAGGAAGACAGTGGGTTAATAACATACTCACCTCTGTTTTCTCTGGGCCACTTTCTCAGCCAGTTAAGTTTAGAGAGAAGTTAGATGACATTACTATATTGTATATTTTTAATAAATGCTTTTTACTATGTTGGAAACTACATTGTCAATCAATTTTTTTGACTTCAAAAAGGACTTTTTCAAAACCTTTTTCAACACAAAAACTGAACCAAATAAATTGCTAACAGATTTTCAGAACGGAACAGAGTTATGTTTCTGGTAAGACCATAAAAAAAATAAGAACAGGAGTAGGCCATCTGGCCCCTCAGGCCGGCTCCGCTATTCAATAGGACCATGGCTGATCCAACATTCCTCACGTCCACTTTCCTGCTGTTTCCCCATAACTCTCGCTTCCCTTACTGATCAAAAATCTATCTCAGCCTTAAATATACACAAGGACTCTGCTCCCACAGCTCTCTGTGACAACAAGTTCCAAAGACTCACAAACCATTGAGTAGCAATTCCAACTCATCTCAGACTTAAATTGGCGCCCCTTTATTATGAGACTATGCACTCTGGTCTTGGACTCGGTCATGAGGGGAAACATCCTCTCAGCATTTACCATCGAGTCCCTTAAGAATCCTATTGTTTTCTATTGATCTATTGTTTTTTTCCCCCCAAAACAAAATTTGTGCAAATCAACCAAGTGTCATATCAGATCACGATTAGTGGAAGTACGCACATAGTGCTATATTTTATATGGTTAACAGGATAATACTGAAACACGTTGAGAATAGCAGAAAAGAAGTGTCAACATTTACCTTTGAGTTACAACAACAGGCAAGCTGAACGGAGGGGGAGCAGGGTTGCTATCAGACCTGTAAGGAGGACAGTATTATGGGTAAACTAATCAATGAATAAAACACATCAACTCAGTGCAATTCAAGGTCATTACTTTTTAAAATCTAACTTCCCACTCAGCATCGAACTACAAACACGGTAATTTTGAAAACTCAACGGGGCCGATTCACCCAGCCTGCTGCGCTGCTCCAGCAGCGCAATGGGTTGTCAGACATCAGCAGAGGCTGTTTAGTGGGTTCCCTGTTAGGTGCCACGGCCTCCATGCATCTCCCAGGCGAAGATTGTTCGCTTAATCAGCTCCGTGCCGAGTGGATTTCAATATTTAAATTACAATTTACATCAATTAGTGGGCCTGCTAGCGTCTCCCCCCCGCCAGGAGTGGCTCACTCCAGGGGGTTTACAGCCGCTCCCCACTAATGGGGAACAGGTGGCTGACCTCGCTGCAGGAAATAGAGGCCATGGAAGCAGCCCCCCTCCCCCCGCCGAGGTGGGGGATAAGGGGGGTATCCCCTGAACAGTGCCAGTCTGGTTCCCTGGAACCGCCCAAGGGACAAACTGGCAATGCCCAAGTGGCACCTTGGCACTGCCCACCAGGCATCGGGCAGTGCCAAGTGGGTCGGGACCCACTGCCACTCTGCCAGAGGATCGCTGGGAAAGAGAGAGAAGTGGGTGATCGGGTCTGCCCCGGAAGGCAGCAATCAGGGGGTGAGGGGGGGGGGGGGTGGTCGGAGGGGCAGCAATGCGGGGTTGCAGGGCTGGCCAGCGATCGAGCTGGTCAGTGATTGGGGTGGCCGACAGTGCAAGGCTACTGCACATGTGTCGATCTCCGCTCTGACAAACCGGCACTTGCACTGCGCTGCTGGCATCTTGGGCGGGAATAGGCCCTGCCCACAGATTTTCAGTGTGAATCTCGCTAGGACACTTTGCAGTGCTCAGAGAGTGGGAGATTCATTCTGAAGATCATGCTAAAAAAATTGGCGGGAGTTACGCAAATTCAGCACTCTGAATTTTTTTGGGAGAATCGTCCCCAATAACACAGATAACAATCACATATCAGATATACTTGCTTTCTAGCAGATGATGGATGTTATTAATTTGAACAAACCTTAGGTAATTTTTAAAAAAAAGTTTCAGTTCAAGTGAGGGAGTTTTTATTTCACTTTTAATATTATCCAGCTTTAAAAGAATGAAAATTTACAAAACAAGAGCAGAAAAATGTTGACAGATTTTCTTGCAGCACTAAGGGCCTAGCATGATTTGTCTTTTTCAGCTGTGTAAAGAATGTAGCCCAGGAAGATTTGACCCATGAGTATCTGAATGAGCTGAAAAATGCTCACAAAAGTCAAAGACTAATTAGAACCTCTCCAGAGTACTAAAACAAAGCAAAAAGTTAAACATTACATTTACCAATTGTTTAACTGAAACTGATAACAAATATACACTGGTCAACACAACTATACATCAGAACCCACAAATACTTATTCAAATCTTAGATATCATCTTGCCGTTTTTTTAAGCCTGACATTAAGAACATCATTTAAAATGAGCAAATTAAATAACAAGTGTACACTATATTATTTAGAACATTAAATTTTACTGGTTCAGCATTGAAGTTGACAACTTGTTTTGTCTTACCAAGAATCTATCCGGGCTACTTCATCAAACAGCAGAAGAGTTAGTAAAGCTGCCACTTCAGTAAGAGTACCTTTGTCTTTCTGCAAAACTAGGGACACTGAATGGGCAAAAATAAATGACATATTGGTGGAACATCATCATCCATGAAACAAGGTGCAGTATATGGTTTCAATTCAACTGCAGACTGCTGATATTTTTCACGTGCATACTGCCAGTCAAATGATGCATTTTGATGTGCAATATTTCACAACTATAATTTCACAATCGAATGCAAATCACATTACGTTGAACATAGAAAAGTACAGCACAAGAACAGGCCCTTCGGCCCATAATGTTGTGCCAAACATGACACCAAATTAAACTAATCCCTTCTGCCTGCCCTTGGTCCATATCCCTCTATTCTTTGCATATTCATGTGCTTATCTAAAAGCCCTTTTAATGCCTCTATCGTATCTGTCTGCAACACCACTCCTGGCGGCGCATTCCAGGCACCTACCACTCTGTGTAAGAAACTTGTCCCTCACATCTCCTTTGAACTTTCCCCCTCTCACCTTCAGTGCATGCCCCCTAGTATTATACATTTCAACTCTGGGGAAAAGATTCTGACTGCCAACCCTATCTATGCCTCTCACAATTTATAGACTTCTATCAGGTCTCCCCTCAGCCTTCGCCGCTACAGAGAAAACAACCCGAGTCTGTCCAGTCTCTCTTATAGCTCATACCCTCTAATCTAGTCAGCATCCTGGTGAACCTCTTCTGCACCCTCTCCATATCCTTCCTGTATTGTGGCGATCAGAATTGAATGCAATATTCTAAGTGAGGCCTAACCAAAGTTTTAGAAAGCTGCAACATGACATCCGTGCTCTTGTACTCAATGCCCGGCCAATAAAGGCAAGCATGCCATATGCCTTCTTTACCACCCTATCTACTTGTGCAGCCACTTTCAGGGAGCTATGGACTTGAACCCCAAGATCCTGCTGTGAAACAAGAAACGAAGGTAAGAGTTAACAAACTGCAGGTCATGCATGTTTAACAATTCAAGCACAAGTTTACGAATCTAAGGCATTTTTTTTCACTCTGAAGTACAGATACAAGTTGGGTTAGTGTCACAAAATGTGTGCTCATATGACTGCTTACACGTTCATAGTTTTCTTTCTGAAGGTAACTCGGATATGGAACCTATTTGTAAAATCGGGGCCATAACTAACGACAGCACTTTCTATTTTGAATTACAAAAAGACAACTGAGAAAAATGAATTTTCAGATGCAATAAACTACCTATGCTGACAGCAAATAAAATGAAACAAAAATGTATAAAAATTTACAATTTCTGTGCTTAATATCGCATAATTGGAAATTTTCTACTATTCATTTCATTCCAAACCCTCTACTGAACCACTGTGCATGAGTAATGCACTTCTTCCTCCTTTCTCCCTCAAAGGACAGGCAGCTCTGGATCAACTTTCAGATTAGTCTGAAGTTCATTGCAGGCCTAGAATGGAGATTTCCAATGAAACTTAAAAAAAGACTTAGTTCATAAATCTTGCATTGAGTGTGCAAACCTATCATAGTTCAAAGTGTCAAAATTATATATATGGAAAAAAGCATAAGCCATCCTCTGCTGTTTCTTCCCCTAATATTTATATCCTTTTCCTCAAGGCTAAGAATAAGGAATTACCAAGAACATGCCACTCTACAAAAACTCACTTAACAAACCCCCTCAGGATATGAAACTTCCCAATGAGGAGTATCTCAGCAATGTCTTGCAGAGCCAGCTCATACTGTACACAGCTCTACCTCAGCAACTAATGTTACGATACCATTGGTGTTACTACTGGACGGGAAGATTCCAAAATGAAACCCTGGCTCAAAAATCATAACTCTTACTTTTCTTTGGAAAATATGGAGGAACAGAGTCACAGGACTTCTAATTTGTTTTAACAAGAAAGAAATTAAACATGTAAAGTTTGATTGTGATACAATACTACTATACTCCCGCCTTAGCTTCAGAAATGTGTACAGTTGTCAAAGATAATACCCTCACTGAAACAAATGGCCAATGCTACTGAACTGACCTTTAGTGAATTTTTCTCACAGTTCCCCCAGATGATTGTCACAGTTGGGTTTACAAACTCCACTCCCAAAAATACACTTTAAAATCTTCTTTCAAACAATGCTTTCCATCAGCTGTTGGCACTACGAATCTGCTCCAACCCAAACTTCCATTCCACCTTTTAGCAAGGGATCCAGGTCCAGGTTGTCCACCTCTCCTTTCAGGTTTTCTTTGTTTTAAATGCTTTGACACCAACTCCCAGATCCAGCCACCAATTTTCACAATTACTTCAAATGTCTCACAAACTGTAGTGAAATCTTATAAGCCTCAGAACAACTTCAGATATCTTTCTGGCCTCTCATGAGCCAACTTATTTTTAGCTTTATCTGTGGCTTTACTGGACAGTACTCTGTTCTAGTTCCAGTTCCTCTTTGTGCCTTTAACTTCAGACTTCTTGAAGACATTCTTCATTTCTCTAGTTTCCTTAAATAGCTGTTCTGTGTGTTTCTGGCACTTGTTTTCTTAACCATTGCTCCATGGCATGGCTTTTCTTCTAGCAAAGCTGAGAGACACTCCCTCTCTAGCTTTCTAAAACCAACTGCTATAAATTCAGCTGAAAAACACTTAAAACACCTTCCCAACCTAAAGGTTCCCCTGGTTGCTAAGACATTTTATTTCTCCCAAGTTGTTTACATTTCATGCCGTAATCCTCCCTAAGCACAACAGAAGCACAGTTTGAACTGACCAAAATCCCCCACATATACCCTCAACTACCTTTGTCCACCATGAATCTAACTAGAGTTTTACTCCTCTTACCCAGAAATACTGAATTAAACACACATATCTATATACCTTATTTCTAATATTTAATAACACAAATAGAGAACCCTTACACCTACCTATATATTCCTGACACTAGATACAATCAGATTCAGACCTTAAAAGATATATGAGCAGCACCATGGGAGGTGACATATCCATCAGACTACAAACATCTCCTTACAAAATCTTCCATTATAAATTTCTATGTCCATTCATAATAGAAACTGGCCACGGGAACTTGTAATGCTGTAATGAGAGCGAGAAGAGTGGATGAAGTGGGAAGAGTCAAGAGAGGGGGAGGATACAAGGGCTGAGTGAGTCAGAGGACAAAAGGTAGGAGTGGCAATAAAATGAATGGCGAGAATGATGGGAGTGAGAAGGTGTAGTGGAAAGTCAAAGGGGTTGGGAAAGAAGTAATACGAGTGAGAAAAGGAAGGGAATCACTGAGGAATACATATCTCATTTTCCATGCAGCCCTCTGCGGAAAATGTGACATGGCTGCAGCCTTCCATTGCTCCTTTTCTGATTGGTTCCCACAGAAACTATACTTTAAAAAAGCAGCAAATGCGGACAAAGGGAGAAGTGAAGATAAGAAGCAGCTGAGAGACAGAAGGAAAAAAATGCAGAGAAATAGCAAGCAGACAACATAATGCAAGATAGCATAGTAGTCCCGAACTTATAACGTGCAAAGCAATGAGTAATAGGATAGTACATAATAATAAATCTTAAACCAGATGTGAAGTTAGGGAGGGGAATAGGCAGAACAAAAAGAATTACTTAAACTCCCACCAGCCTTTGCCAATTTAGGTTGAGAGCTCATAGACAAAACATTTCAGTTGAAGAATGTAATCCAGCAGATGTAAATTCAGGAATCTCACCTCTGAAAAGGGTAAGCAGGAAAGAGGACTGCTGAGCTAGGCTGTGGCGCAGGGTCGGGTCCAAGTAAACCAATTTTCTTAAAACAGCAAGACATGGTAGCACCAAGCATTGCATATTCTGGTCAACAGAGAAAGAAAAAATATACAATGTTCACTGGGAATATACATTAAGATTTTGAGCATGAGTTAAGTGATTTAGTTGAGAGCTCTGATAAATGTAAAGCACAACATAGAAGAAATCCTCAGCAGTTAATGGATTTTTTAACTAGTTTTTAGAAGAAATGCCATCAATTTACCATTTTCCATGCATCACTCATCACAAGTAGACAAAAAACTCTGCCAATAGAATGAGGCATCTAATCAGAACCCAACGACTGAATTGATTCACAAGCTTAATCACCAGGCTTGCATCATTTAACCTATGTAAATGAGCTTTTATTCCACTCAATACGAATGATAAATAAGATCAATATGGTTGTTGGAGACAAACAGCAAAAAAGCAGTTATTTCAAGTGCCCTTAAAATACTCAATAGTTTGCCAACATTTGTTTCTGTACACAACATTCCAGCAACTGATACAGAAACAGATTAGTGGAGTCAATGCATCCCTAAATAGAAAACTGAAGTACCTAATGTTAACAGAATACCAGAAATCAGTAGAAAATACAATAATGGCTTTGTGTTCAATGGCAAAATATGAACAGCACTAAAAATTAATTTTAAAAATAGACAAATAGTGGGAAAAGTAATTGAAGTAGACAAAAAGTGCACAACTTTTCAATTTATGGAGCAAAACTAAGACATCGTCAGATTTATTTGATTCTATCAAATTTCACACCGAAAAAAAACTACCTTGAATGCTTAATATGTAGGCTCACAGATTACTATTTGGCACTGCATTATTGCAGGAGGGATTGGTGGAAATCCTCCAAAGTAAGAAACTTGAAATAATTGCGTGCAACTTTGGCAGAAAAAGCACTCAGCCTGTATGTACAACATTCCCTTGAACTCTACAATAAAGCCCTGCCATTAGTTACTACCTCATTCACAAATTTACTGATCCATGCAAAACTTTTTGTGCACCAGATCACCCAATGTGGACCTAAATGTTCACCTATCCACGTTTTAAAAAATAATAAAAGCCAACTTTAGAAAATGGTGATAGAAAACAAAACAACTAAATTAAATTAAAAAAGGAAAGTGTCCATGACATATATTCTGCAGTAGAAAATGCATGTGCGTCATCTGCCATTGTCTACACGTGGATGTTTAATGTTGCTGCAACTTAATTCCTGATCACAGTCCATCACCACTCTCAATTGGTGGTTGATGGGAAATGTTCATCCTGGAGTTCAGTTACTAGTGGTGTACCGCAAGGATCTGTTTTGGGGCCACTGCTGTTTGTCATTTTTATAAATGACCTGGATGAGGGCACAGAAGGAGGGTTAGTAAATTTGCGGATGACACTAAAGTCAGTGGAGTTGTGGACAGTGCGGAAGGCTGTTGCAGGTTACAGAGGGACATAGATAAGCTGCAGTGCTGGGCTGAGAGGTGGCAAATGGAGTTCAATGCGGAAAAGTGTGAGGTGATTCACTTTGGAAGGAGTAACAGGATTACAGAGTACTGGGCTAATGGTAAGATACTTGGTAGTGTGGATGAACAGAGAGATCTCGGTGTCCATGTGCATAGATCCCTGAAAGTTGGCACCCAGGTTGATAGGGTTGTTAAGGTGGTGTACGGAATGTTAGCTTTTATTGGTAGAGGGCTTGAGTTTCGAAGCCAGGAGGTCATGCTGCAACTGTACAAAACTCTGGTACGGCCGCACTTGGAGTAATGTGTACAGTTCTGGTCATCACATTATAGGAAGGATGTGGAAGCATTGGAAAGGGTGCAGAGGAGATTTACTAGGATGTTGCCTGGTATGGTGGGAAGGTCTTATGATGTAAGGCTGAGGGACTTGAGGTTGTTTTCGTTAGAGCGAAGAAGGTTAAGAGGTGACTTAATAGAGGCATACAAGATGATCAGAGGATTAGATAGGGTGGGTAGTGAGAGCCTTTTTCCTCGGATGGTGATAGCTAGCACGAGGGGACGTAGCTTTAAATTGAGGGGTGATAGATATAGGACAGATGTCAGAGATAGGTTCTTCACTCAGAGAGTAGTAAGGGCGTGGAATGCCCTGCCTGCAGCAGTAGTGGACTCGCCAACATTAAGGGCATTTAAATGGTCATTGGATAAACATATGGATGATATTGGAATAGTGTCGGTTAGATGGGCTTCAGATTGGTATCACTGGTCGGCGCAACATCGAGGGCCGAAGGGCCTGTACTGCGCTGTAATGTTCTATGTTCCATTACTGAAAGTGTGGCAAATTTTACATTGTTTAATAAAACAAGAACAATTTCCCCAGCAAATTTCTCTTTAAATTTATTAAAAATATAGCTTCAAGATCTTTGGTCCTTTATATACATCAAATTTTAGAATGGCTGGAATCTATCTAATTGACTCTCATCTAAGCAGGTTTGTTGTTCGCGATTCCACCATTGGACGGTTTCATGGGAACATAACCTCTTGCGAATAGCGAGACTTTACAATATCTAAAATAAACTGCTAATGTTGTGAATCTGTTAAGCATTCATCCTCTCATCATTAATTTCTAGACAATGAGAATATTTTTTTCCCTTTTATCAGTTTAAGCAAATTAAGTCACGTTTAATTTTGAACACGTTTAAAATATCAAGAAATTGGAATTATTGTCCTTTCTTGGCATTCAGTAGGGCACAGTAGTACAGTAGTTATGTTACCAGACAAGTAAAAGTGCCCATGAAGCTGTGGATTAAAAGAAAATTGACCTTGTTGACTAATGTCCTTTAAAGAAATTTTCCATCCATAACTGGACTGAGCTACCTACGAGTTTAGATCCACACCAATGTGCTTAATTCTTGACTGGCCCAGTGATTTTTAAAAAATCATTTTACAGGATGTGGGCATCGCTGACCAGGCCAGCAATCTATTGCCCATCTCTAGCTACCCTTCAGAAGTTGGTGGTGAGCTGTCTTCTTGAACCGCTGCAGTCCCTGATGTGTAGGTACACCCACTGTGCTGTTAGGGAGAGAGTTCCAGGATTTTGACCCAGCAACAGTGAAGGAACAGCAATAAATTTCTATGTCAGAATGGTGAGTGACTTGGAGGGGAACTTTCAGGTGATGGTGTGCCCAGGTTATCTGCTATTCTTGTCTTTCTAGATGGTGGTTGCTGTGGGTTTGGAAGGTGCTGTCTAAGGAACCTTGGTGAGTTCCTGCAGGGCATTTGCAAATGATACACACGGTCACTTTTCATCATAGAAATCATAGAAACCCGACAGTGCAGAAAGAGGCCATTCGGCCCATCGAGTCTGCACCGACCACAATCCCACCCAGGCCCTATCCCCATATCCCCACATATTTACTCGCTAATCCCTCTAACCTATGCATCCCGGGACACTAAGGGGCAATTTAGCATGGCCAATTAACCTAACCCGCACATCTTTGGACTGTGGGAGGAAACCGGAGCACCCGGAGGAAACCCACGCAGACACAGGAAGAATGTGCAAACTCCACACAGACAGTGACCCAAGCCGGGAATCGAACCCAGATCCCTGGAGCTGTGAAGCAGCAGTGCTAACCACTGTGCTACCGTGCTTCAGTGGTGGAAGCATTCACAACAGGCTTCAGCTGAGTCCATGATCCAATTATCTTTTGCACAGATGTGCTGGGCTCCTCCATCTTTAAGGGTGGGGATATTTGTGGAGCCTTCAGCCTTCTTCTCCAGTGAGTTGTTTAATTGTGCACCACCATTCACGGCTAGATGTGGGAGAACTGCAGAGCTTAGATCTGATCCTTTGGGTTGTGGAGTGGCTTAGCTCTGTCCATTTCTTGCTACTTACGCTGTTTAGCATGCAAATAGTATTATGTTGTAGCTTCACCGATTAACACCTCATTTTTAAGTATGCCTGGTGTTGCTCCTGACTTGCCCTCCTTCACTTGTCATTGAACCAGGTTTGGTGCAATGGTAGAGTGGGAATACACCGGGCCTTGAAGTGACAGATTGTAATCAAGTACAATTCTGCTGCTGCCGATGGCCCAAATCAAACTTAACATAACTAAAGACAAGGAATAAATGCCAGTCATGCCAAGTGACACATCCCAAAAATAAATGAAACATTTATGGTGGCAGCCCATTGTAGCTTGTGGCTCATTCATACCACATAAAAAAGGTTTGATTTTATGAGTTACGGATTAACAACTAAAATTCAGGCTTTTAATACAGATACAAGCCAAAAGTGGAACTCCAGTTGTTTCCTGACTTGAAAATGATTATAGAGAATTAGAAAATAAATGACATTTTAAAAAGCTGTTTTACAAAACCTTTGGCAAAACATCAATGTTACAATCATGTTGACAATTACCACAAACTACAGTTGGAAAGTATTTTACATACCTTTCCATTTTTATGCACACTTTCATGTGTAAATGAAATGATCTTTTCTACAATCCCCTGGTTTTTCAACACGGTGTGGATTTTGGCATCTGTAATTAAGAAACAAATATGAAGAAACTTATTCTTACGCAGCATTTTGTGATTTGAAATGAGGTACCTGAAAGAGTAGTGGAAGCAGATTCAATAGTAATATTCAAAGAGAATTGGATAAATATTACAAACAGTAGGCAAGGGCACTGTGGATCAAGTGGTCTTCTCCTCTGTTGAATCATTCTATGTTCATGAATACTAATTTTAAGCATAACAGATACAAAAACTATACTATATCATGGGCGGCATGGTGGCACAGTGGTTAGCACTGCTGCCTCACAGCGCCAAGGACCCGGGGTTCGATTCCCAGCATGGGTCACCGTCTGTGTGGATACAGCATGTTCTCCCCATGTCTAGATGTGTTTCCTCCCACAGTCCAAAAGGCGTGCTGGTTAAGTGCCACGCTAAATTCTCCCTCAGTGTACCCAAAGAGGTGCTGGAGTGTGGCGACGAGGGGATTTTCACAGTAACTTCATTGCAGTATTAATGTAAGCCTACTTGTAACACTAACAAATAAACTTTAATCTAGTGCAGCATTTAAATCGACTTTCAGTTCTGTGGGACCGCAGTATACTGCTGGGAGGGAAGGGCTGTAAAACCCTGGCTACATTTGTATTACAAAGAGGTCTGACATTTTTATGAAGGTTTGATTTGCAAGTGATTTGCAAGTGTTCCTGATGTCCTGATAATTTTTCTCATCAGATTTTATTAAGCAATCCTAGATAAGAAAATGATTCTACTTGTTTTAGTTATTTTGATTCCACTATTATTTTGCATCTCTTGTGAAATCCTTTTCTTTGATATTATCATTGAATCCCAACAGTGCAGAAGGAGGCCATTCAGCCCATTGGGCCTGCACCGACAACAATTCCACCCTATCCCCGTAACTCCACATATTTACCCTGCTAATCCCACTGACACGAAGGGGCAATTTAGAATGGCCAATCAACCTAACCCGCACACCTTTGGACTGTGGGAGGAAACCGGAGCACCCGGAGGAAACTCACGCAGACAAAAGGAGAATGTGCAAACACCACACCACACAGACAGTGACCCGAGGCCGGAATTGAACCCCAGACGCTGAGAGGCACAGTAAGTAGTCTCACAACACCAAGTTAAAGTCCAATAGGTTTATTTGGTAGCACGAGCTTTCGGAGTGCCGCTCCTTCCTCAGGTGAGTGCAGGATTGTGCCACCACTGTGTCACCGTGCCGCCCATACTCCTTTGCTGCAGTTTAATGATAATCCATGTCTGTGAGTTTGTTACAAAGGCTTACAGGAGGTGCAAGCTATTAAATTAAAAGTAGCAAAAAGAAATGAATCTAATAGCTTGTGATTTTTTAAAAACAATCCTCTCTGCTTCCTTCCAGAAGGCAATTAACTCCTCAGTGCGGTATAGCTCTATGAGCTCCCGAATCACATTATATCGTACTCAAGTGGCCATTCTTCTTGCATGAGTCTCTGCAGTGGGTACTAACAGGCTATTTAACCAAGGGCCAACGTCCCAAAACTATCCTCAGATGAAGGTCACATATGCGCCCTTCAGATGTCGCTGATAGCACTCAGGAGCAATAACTGTGAATCAACTTTCTGTTAGCTAACTCAAGAGCTCTGAGGCTAACTGTAATTCTTAATACTTTGTGTGGTCTGTGGTCAGATAAATCAACACAGATTGGGAATAAAGCTCAGGATCTTCTTGGTCTGCATGGCTGAGTCTTGATCCCGAAAAGCAAAAAGAGAGCAAGTGCAACTACTGTTTCCAAACAAATATAATCTTTCCTCCTTTTGAATTATGATTACTTTCTTGTTTTATGTTATTTTGCTATGTCCTGCCTCATGCATGGTTGCATGTGCACAGGTTACATTTTGCGAGATATCCGTTACTAGACACCTGCCTGGGACGATCACAGTTCCCTACCGCTCTTCATTGTGTGGAAAGGGCTGTCTTGCATTTAGTGCTTGTCCATCACAGCACAACTGAAACTATTAATCAGATGCCATTGCTTCTTAATGTTGCGCAACACCCATTACTGCAGTCTTTGCTAACAGATCCTGACAGTAGAAAGAGGAATACTAATCATGTGCAATTTAGCACAATATTCAGCCCTATCCTCACATCATTACATCCCACCGTACTGTGCAGTACAATAGATTTTAAAACTGTTTCGCCTGTTGGGGCAGTAAAAATGCAACCGCTTGAAAAATTATGAACAGCACTGAATGGGAAGCGCCTACCTTGTGCCATAATAGCCAGCTGCTCTGCTGCAGATTTCCGAAGAGTCAGGTCAACAGCCTCAGAAATCAGGATTTCATACACTTTGCAAATATTATCATCCTAGGGCATAAAAAACAGTAGAATAGTATTACCTTTAAAATTCATTGAATCATACGTTTAAATATGGCAACGCGAAACATGCAAGGCTATGTATGAAAACAAGATAATGACCATGTTCAGGAGGGGTCCTTCCCAGCTTCATAACCTAAGGGACTGTTGTATAGTATATAATGTTACAACAGTAATCATGAGCACAGCCTTTTAACATTATTTTATCACTGAACAATATAAAAATATTAGAGTTTAAATCCAGGAGTTTTTAATAATTTAGGAACAGTATATATAGATTTAAAATACTTTAATTGTTTGCAATCTGAAATGCGGGACACAGTACATTGGGCTGTAAATATTGTACTACAACTTAGTGAGATGGTGTCTCATGACTCGGGTCTCCCTTCCACATACCAAGCTCCTGACCTCATTCATGCAATCGGGAGTTCGATTTTTGTTTGAAACCCAGAGCGTAGTAAGAATATGCAACTCATTACCAAATGCATTGAGTGACGCAAATAGCATTGATGCATTTAATGGAAGGTTACAAAAGTATGAGGGGAAATAGATTGAAGAAGATATTGATAGGGTAAAAGACTGACAGATCTGCTGGGCCCAATAGCCTGTTTCAGTGCTGCAACGTCTAGTGTAGTTCCGTACACTTTTTAGGTGAATGGACGGTTCCGAGAATCGTTACCAAAACAACTACAGTTTCTATTTACATCAATAAAGAGACTTATAAACTCCATGTAAACTGATCAAACTCACAATGTCAAACTAAACGGGGCAGCAGAATCCAAAGTACCCCAGGAATGACAAAACAAGTCAGATAAATATGCAACAAATTCAAAAAATGCTGGAAAAACAAAGTAAGTCTGATAGCATCTGACAGGACAGAGAGTAGAGTTAATGTTTCGAGTCTAGATGACTCTTTGTCAGAGCTGAAGTATGCAAATGTGAAGTGTAATAGCAAATTAAATCTAACATATACAAGCACAAGGTACTGGACCTAGCTCAAATAAAATGAATGTCATAACTGGTCTAGCTAAAGGATTAGAGGAAAGAGCTCCAGAAATATTTGGTCAGAATATTGCCCAAAAAGCTTTTGCCTGCAACGTTGTTGCTGCTAAAGGCTTCCAGCACCTGAGTGAACATTTCCTTAGCCAATGCAGCTTAACGATTGGGGAATAAATGCGGGAAGGACCAAAAGGAGGGTGAAATAAAGGGGGTGAATTCAATGTCCAATCAGGTGTAGAAAAAGAAATAAGGACAGGAAAAGAGAGAGAGGAAACAGGAAGAGTAACAAACCTAAATACTTATCGTTCTCTCCCTGAAAACTGCAAATCTGGAAGGAATGAGACTTCACAATTGTTATTGTTAATATTCAGTGCCAGCGAGATTGTTTGGCAGCCATTAATAATGAACACATTTTTTGAAATGCAATTACACTTGTAATGATAGAAATTAACTTTCTACAGAAGGTTAAATGGGCAATTAATAGGCAAATACAGCAAGTTTCTAAAAATGTGAGGTGAGATGTGGTTTTTGTGAAGCTGACAGAGTGGCGAAATACAAGGAGCATCTTTTAGACATTCATACTTAACCACACCTCTGTTACTTATATGAAGTTGCTTTACCATTTACTTAGAAATAATGGCAAGCATGATTAGCTTTGCTGTTATTTTGACAACGATTAGCACCCGTTTAATATATTTAAACATTCTGGACCACAAAATGATGCTGATTTACATTGTCAAAACCTGTTGCAGGATATAAAAAAACACACAATGGGCATTAAATCATGTGCCTCGTAACAGAAATACAAGGTAGCGTTTCAACCTCATTAATGTGGTGCAGAAAGGTGGCTTGAAACTAATCCCAAACGCTAGGTAGTCTTTGGTTTTTCAGTTTTTAGAGTTGATCTTATAAATGTAATAATATAGGAAGCACTTATTTAGAACACTACTTTGAATTAAACTATGGCAGCAGGATAAGGGGTCCAAACAAGACAAAAGCTAATTTAGAACTGAACCCCAGCAGTGATCATGAGCTTTCTAATCATCTAAGCAGCATTTGGAAAGAATAATCGGCATTTATTTCTTTTAATGTCACAAATAGGTTTACATTAACACAACAATGAAGTTATTGTGAAAATCCCCTAGTCACCACACTCTGGCACTTGTTCGGGTACACTGAAGGAGAATTTAGCATGGCCAATGTACATAACCAGCATGTCTTTCAGACTATGAGAGGAAACTGGAGCACCTGGAGAAAACACACCCGGAGGAAACCCGCGCAGACACGGGGAGAAAGTGCAGACTCTGCACAGACAATTACCCAAGCCAGGAATCGAACCCAGGTCCGTGGCACGGTGAGGCAGCAGCACTAACCACTGTGCCACCCATTATGGATAGGCAATAAATGCTGGCCTAATCAGTAATGCCCATGTTCCGTGAATGAACAACAAAGAGGAGAAAGAGTGCACTATCTTCCTGTGTGGATGAGAAACAAGGAGCTGAATGCGTTTTTGAATCAGTCTCTATGTTGTAGCATATCTTGCTTATTTTCAACCTTCAACTTCATGTTGTCATATTTTAGAAAATTATTTTACAAGAATAATTTTCATGTCTAATTACATTTTTAACTACATACAAACAAATAGATTATATGCAGAAGGTCAATGCAGAGACAAACAGGTACTTCTCGGATCCTGTATAATTGAAAGAAGAAACAACAAAATTGGCAGCTTCTCACCTTAAAGAAAGATTTGCCAGAGTCTTCCAATTGCAAATCAATAGATTTATCCAATATGTACAAATCTGACACACCATTCAATATACTTCCTTGCAACACAGGCTGCTTATTGGAGGCGCCTTCTTCATTTACCAGGTAAGGCATCAAGTGTGTAAGAGCTACTGAGCGCACTCTATTGAACAAACAGATAGAAAGATTAAATAGTTCTTCTGATATAAAAGCAGCAAGATTACATTGTCAGAAAAGCTGATCATAGCCAACAGAGTAAATTAATTATAAATAGGACAGCAAATTTTCCTGATGCATGTGAAGAAGGGAATTCCTAACCAGCTAATAAGATTCATAGGCAGAATGCTGTCTTTCAGGGGACAGGAGATCAGTAAGGAGTTAAATAATTCTTAAAAGCTAACACAAACAGTTTACACATATGTGAATGCTGTAAAAGAATCAAAACAAGTAGTTATGATTTTAAAACATATATGCTGACATTTTAAATATATTTTAAATGTATTGTTCACTTTAGCCAAGCAAAGTTACCAAAAGGCATGGTGGTAAATGTCAATAGTTTAAACCCAGAGGTCTGGGAACCGCCAGTCAGCAGTAGTCATATCGAGAGGATTCCTATAAGGGAACGTATGTTGCAACATGAATGAATAGATGCATTCACTGCCCAGACACAAGGATAGATATGCCCCTGGACACAGGAACATATGTCTATTCAACTTGGCAGTGAGCCAGTGGGAATGTTCACTTTGACCTTACGGTAGCATCTGCCGTTAGCAGGCAACAGGGAGGTAGTTAGAGCCAAGAAGTGAGGCGACGTCCGGACTAGTTGGATGAATGTCATATCACCATGCTATGAAGTATCATATGGTTGGCTGAGGTTTGTAATGATGCATGACTGTTAAATGAAATTGATTTTAAGCAAATAAAAGGTGGAATTATTGATTAGAAAAAAACTATAATTGATCTGTATTTGACTCTGTACATCAGATCTTTGAGTGGTTCTGTAGCTCTATTCCCAGAGCTAATTAACCATTTGAGAGTCTCCGGTCAGCTGCATGTTTGTTTTGTTTGTTGTAGGTAAAATAAATTTTGTTACGTCTTGGCAGAGATATTTGCCTTGCGAGTTTTGAATCGTCTTAGTTAAGACACAATTGACCACTTTCAAATTTCCCCACAACAGCATGTTAAACGTGGAGAATAAAAACTTAGCACATACATAGAAGTGAAAATATGATTCAAAGCAGCTGTTTTGATAATGATCTGATTAAAACTTGATAGTGCACAATATAAAAGTTGCTCTTTGCTTACTTAAGTGCCTGATCCTCAAAAGCTAAAATCATATTTAAGCAATTATTTGCACAATCACAAAAACTATTCACAGAACCCCTACAGTACAGAAGGTGGCTATTTCCAATCGAATCTGTACCGACTCTCTGATAGAGCATCTTGGATATAAGATAAAGGAGCAGAATCAAGAACCTATCTATCGCTAACTTAAATATACTCAATGACCTGGCCTCCACAGTTTTCTGTGGCAGTGAATTCCATAGATTCACTACCCTCTGGCTAAAGAAATTCCTCCTCATCTTGGTTCTAAAGGGTCATCCCTTTTTTCTGAGGCTGTGCCCTCTGATCCTAGCCTTGCCTACTAATAGAAACATCTCTACGTCCACTCTATCTAGGCCTTTCGGTATTCTGCAAGTTTCAATGAGATCGCCCCCCATTCCCCCGCCCCATCCTTCAAAACACCATCGAGTACAGACCCAGAGTTCACAAATTCTCCTCATATGTTAAGCTTTTCATTCCTGGGATCATTCTCCTTTGAACTTTCTCCAGGGCCAGCACATCCTTCCTTAGATGCTGGGTCCAAAATTGCTCACGATACTCCAAATGTGGCCTGACCAGAGCCTTATAAAGCCTCATCAGTACATCCCTGCTTTTGTATTGTAGTCCTCAAAATGAATGCTAACACTGCATTTGCCTTCCTAACTACCAACTCAACCTGCAAGTTAACCTTCAGAGGATCCTGAACTAGGACTCCCAAGTCGCTTTGTGCTTCCGATTTTTGAATTTTCTCCCCATTTAGAAAATAGTCTACGCCTCTATTCTTCCTACCAAAGTGCATAACCTCACACTTTCCCACATTATATTCCATCTGCCATTTCTTTGGCCACTCTCCTAACCTGTCCAAGTCTTCTGCAGACTCCCCACCTCCTCAATACTACCTGTCTCTCCATCTTTGTATCATCTGCAAACTTAGCCACAATGCCCTCCGTTCCTTCATCTAGATCACTGATGCATCAAGTGAAAAGTTGTAGTCCCAACGCGAATCCCTGCAGAGCTCCATTAGTCATTGGCTGCCATCCTGAAAAAGAATCTTTTCCATCCATGTACCTGTCCAAATGTATTTTAAATGTTGTAATTGAACCCGCCTCTACAACCTCCTCTGGCAGCTCATTCCATATACACATCCTCTGTTTGAAAAAGTTGTCCCTCAGGTCCCTTTAAAATTTTTCCCCTCTCACCTTAAACCTATGCCCTCTGGTTTTGTGTTAGAGAGATACATGGACTGGGATTTTCCAGTCCTGCCTGTGGCGGGAATTGTTGCGTGCGGGACAGAAAAGCTGACAGACCAAAGGTCTGTTGACAATGGGCGTGAATTTCCGGTTCTGCCCACAGCCCAAGAGTCCAAACCAGAAAGTGTCACTTGGGAAAGTTAGTTCAATGGCAAACCTTGTACAGAAAACAAAATAAAGCGAGGGAAAGAAAGGTAGCATTGAAAGAAAACAGATGGAGAAGTAAAACAAAAAAATTAAACTTTTAAATCATTTAAAACCTCCAACAATAATTAAAATCTGAAGGAATGAGTTTTCTCACTTATCCCATGTACTTTAATGTAGGATTTCTCAGTAGGATACTGGTATAGCAAAGATTCAAAGGAACAGGCCAACTCAAACTGCAACTTCCCGATGAATGCATTTAACTTTATATGCATGCCGCCAGAATTTGCTGTCCGATTTATGCATTAATAATGAAGCGTGCTGATGACCTCAGTGTTACTTCGGCTACAGAATCTGAGCCATAATGTTTTTGCTTCGCAAGATAATCAAATACAACACTGAACACTTTAGACCCACTTTTGTTCAGGAAATTGATGGCACCTTATCTAGAATGGAATAGGTGAGTTCTGAATCATTCTGGACTGAAATACTATAATTTTTCATTGAATTCCTCCCAGGATTGAAAGGAAATGGTGATCAGTTCAAGCTTTCCCCTGCTTGGATGTTAACAAGTTACTCACATGGTTCTGGATATGAAATACATCAAGGTTATTCCATATAGTCCATCAGAATGAATATACTCAGTGGAGCAAACTGACAGATTATGGTCTTTGAGATGAGAAGAGGGTGATCTATGCTTTTTCTTAATGCCTATGTGTCTAAAACCTACAGTTCTTGTTTTGTTTACAAATACTCCCAAGGAGCAGCATTACTCTTAATAGAAGGACATGTTTATTTATCTGCCTCATAACAACAATAACCAAGTCAAATCCTGTGATATTGGTTTATCCAAGCAAGGGGCTTCTAAAATAGATATCGCTCACAGAATTTTTAAAGACGTTTTGATTTATTTGTTTTACGATGTACATTCTTTTTTGCAATCATATAATGGAATCAAGCAGAATGAAAGGTAATTTCAGGAGAAAGCTGGAATTTTACAGAGAATTTGAACAGGAATCCAAAATCATATCCTATGTTTGTGTCAATTAAGTCTGGATCAACACCACAAAAGATTTAAAATTTAAAAACTCTCTTGACCAAAACATGGGCTTAGAGGACAGTGATTTTAACAGGAGTAATGTTGAAGAATATTGCTGCATATGAAATGACGAATGTACAAGTTTAGGAAGAACAAGATTTAAATTTTGAAATTATAGGATTTTGCGAAGAGCAAGTTTTCAAAATCATTCAGGAGATGTGGAATTAAGGTGTGCACTCAACTTTTCAAGTTACTACATTGAGCAAGTGTAATAATTGCAAGGCTCCACAATTACTTGGCAGGTGAGTAATTTAATTATTTAGTCAAATCAAACTATACACAAAGGGAAGACAACAAAGACCTCCATACACTTCAACTCCTGAGGGTCAACTGCCAGAGCTCCAGTGCCGATCTCCAACTGCCGCCCTTTAACTGCCGTAATGCGAGCTTGGACTCACACTCCACCTCTGCAGAATGCGAGTTTTGACTTGCGTTCAACCGCTGCTCCCGCTCTTCGACTTGCGCTCCACCGCCACTCTCTCCCGAACTCATACTCAACCATCATGTATCACGCTCTGCTGCTTAGCCACATCTCCCTCTCCCTTTAAGTTTTTCACAAGCGAATTTACGAACAGACAACTATTTACAGTGAAAGATAATATAATTATTTTTAAAAATGTTTAGGTGATGTAGTGCATTCTCTCAAAATTTCAGTTATCAGGAATTTCCGAATTCTCTGAGAACGGTACAGCTCTCCGTCTGGCTCTACCCAGTTGAAATAGCAATGTCTTGATTAGTGATCAGGTATTTGTAGTTTCAGAAGATGCACTAGTGCAGACATCTGCTCCAGTTCCCATGGGAACAACACCAAGTGCCTTTTCCGAATTAAACGGTCCCACTGAACTTGGCAATATTGAAGAAATGAATTATCCTTCTCTGTTTGTCTCGTGTTAGTTTTGTTCTTGCTTATGTGGTCTTATTTTTCTTCCTTGGAGGTCAATCAGATTCGACATCGGGCTGTTTTAGTTATGATTTTCCCAGGCACCCAGGATGTACCAAATTTAAAGTTCCTAATGAATACAAAGTCATTTATCTCAAATGATCTCTATCATCCCTAACAAAATAATGATATCCCTTTTGCATACCTTGTTTCGTTTCCACTTTCTCCGCTAAATTTGGAAACACCAGATCAAGTCTTGTTCAGAGACACCTCCCCATTAGTATCCCTCTTGTGAGGGGTATTCTCAGAGTAAAGTGTGGTGTTGCTCTGTAAGTGAGGAGAAATCTAGCAAGCTGGGTGCACCGGTTGTTTATTCATTGCTGCCCTGAACATCTGGACAGCTCTTTCTGCTCAGCGATTCAAAGCTGGGTGATAGGGTACCATGTAGACATGTTTTATTCCATTATTCATTAACTGCTGAAACTCTGTTCCATTACCTGAGACTAAAACTTCTGGCAGGCCATGTGTAGCAAATGTTTGTTGTAGTTTTTTGATTGTTGCAGATCACATTGGTGTTTTCATTTCATAAATATTAAGACACTTAGAATGGGCATCAACAGTAATTAGGAACATAGTGCCCAAAATGGACCAGCAAAATCCACATGCAACTGTACCCAAGGTCAGCCAGGCATCTCCCACAGGTGCAAGTTAGCCAAGGAGACATTCTTTCTTGCAATTGGAATTGATCACAACACTTTACTAGATTTTCAATATCTTTATCAATGCCTGACCACCAAATATAACTTCTTGCGAACATCTTCATTTTAGTCTGACCTGGGTGAACATTGTGTAATTCCTGCAGTGAAGTTTCTCTTGCTGGGCCAGGAACCACTACCCTAGACACCCACAGTATTACTCCGTCCTCACACCTCAATTCGTCTTTGCAGTGCTGAAAAAGTTTGAAGTGGTCCGATATGGTCACTTACCTTGGAATTAAAGTCAATGCCAAGGGACTGCACCCTTTTGAAGAAAAAGTGAAAGCTATAAAGGAAGCACCAGCACTGAGAAATGTGCCAGTACTGAAAAACCTTTTGGGCATGATTAATTATTATGGCTGGTTGATACCAAATAAATCAACATTACTGGTACCGTTATACCTGCTTTAAAAAAAATATCAACTGGACTGGGTCTCGGAGTGCAATTCCAGACTTGTTTTGACAACAGTGACAGGGCTAACACTATTTCTCGTGGTACTGTGGTGGTGGCATTGTTCGAAGCAGTGGAAGTCGATTCAGGGCATCTGCATTTGATATTGTGGTACCTGGTTTATGTTGGAGTATGTAGTTGTATGCTGCTAGAAGTAAAGCCCACCATTGGACGCTGGCTGATCCAATAGAGAAATAAGCTTGCCCTTGTAAAATAACCCTAATAATAGTGGCTTGCAATCACAAAGTGACACTTGTAAACATATTGGTGGAATATTTTAACTCCATAAATGATAGCTGGCCCTTCTCTCTCAATTTGGGAATATTTTCTCTTGGTATCAGTTAAGGTTCTTGATGTAAAAGCAATGGGCTGTTCTACGCCATCTTCATTCTATGAGACAAAACTGCCCCTATGCTAACTGGCAAAATTATCATCTCTTTTTGGGTCAAAATGGACAAGCACTTCTGAAGATTGTAAAGCAAATTTAACTTTCTTGAAAGCCTCTTTGTGATTCGCTCCAATATCAATGTTGATATTTTTTTAAAAGCAGGTATAACGGTACCAGTAATGTTGATTTATTTGGTATCAACCAGCCATAATAATTAATCATGCCCAAAAGGTTTTTCAGTACTGACACATTTCTCAGTGCTGGTGCTTCCTTTATAGCTTTCAGTTTTTCTTCAAAAGGGTGTAGTCCCTTGGCATTGACTTTAATTCCAAGGTAAGTGACCTAATGAGCCTGAAAGGTACTCTTCTCTCTTTTAAGTCGCACCCCTGCCTCTTTGAATCTCTTAAGCACCCCTATGTTTGCCAAACGCTTTTTTAGGGCAACTCCTGTTATTAAAACATCATCCATGTATATCATTTCTTTGGGTATGTCTTGCAATAAACTTTCCATGGTTCATTTAAAATGAGTGCATGCTGAAGACACACAAAAAGGGATTGAAATAAACCCTTGTGGGCGTTAAGTGTTAAAAATGTTCTTGAATTCTGATCCAATTCTAATTGCTAATAGACGTGGCTCATGTCTATTTTTGTATAGGCTTCCTGCTAGCTTTGCATAAAGATACTCAATTTTTGTGCAGCTTGGCTGTGTGATTTGTAGTCCTCACACGATGTACAGATTAAATTGATTGGCCACGTTAAATTGCCCCTTAGTGTCAGAGGGATTAGCAGGGAAAATACATGAGATTACAGGGATGGGGCCTGGGTGGGATTGTTGTCAGTGCAAGCTCAATGGGTTGAATGGCCTCCTTCTACACTATGGGGATTGGATGAATCTATGAAAATACGGACAGTCCTGTCCAATTTTAGTATGGGTACGATGGGAGTAGCCCATTCAGAAAACTATTGACCTAATGATTTCTAATTCTTCTGAACGTTTAAGTTCTGTCTCGACTTTCTGATGCAAGGCATAAGGCACTGGAGGAGCTCTAAAAAGATTTGGGGTAGCGTCTCGATTGTGACTCCCAGAATTCTGCCGAACTCATTTTGAAAAACCTTTGGGTATTTTTTTAAAAAACTTCTTGTAAACCACCATCAGATATATTGAAGATATTTAACCAATTTAGTTTTCTTTAACGTAACCAATCTCGTCCCATGAGACTAGGCCCCTTTTGCGACAATGATCAGTGGTTGAGTAGACTGGTGCTGATAAGTCACTGGTGTGGATATGGTTCCCAAAATTTTGAGGGTTTCCCCCATATATGTGGCGAATCGAGCTGTTGCATTACTTAACGTTAGGTGTTGAACTCCACCTTGACGGTATTTAAATGTCTGCTCCCCTACGATGGTAATAGAAGTACCGATCCACTTCCATGCTTAGTGGCTGTCTGTTAACCAAGAGCCATTACCATAGGATCCAATTTACTCCTATTTACATTATTTGATTGCTATGTCTCTGATTCCACTTCTGAATCATATTCTAAATTCTGCATTGGTGTTCAGTTTTTTTGTTTAAACTAGGTATATGCTTTTTGACTCGGCACTTGATTCAGATGTGGCCTCTTTGACTGCAGCTGAAACAGATACGATCCTAGAGTTTACATTTTTCCTGGGGGTGATCTCCCCTGCACCTATAACATTTGTCAGAATTTCTGATTTGATGACAGCTTTGTTTTTCTTTTGTCCTCTGCCATGCTAGTTGAGTTTCTGCTCTGTCTGTGCACTCAACTCTGCCCTCCCAACTTGCCACAGTTTTATACTAAAGCTGACTCACCGCTCCTTTATACATGCACTGTAACTGGGAGAGTGCCTCTCTACGCACTCTCAATTGCCTATTTCCATGGCTTTCTCTAAGAAAATCCTGTCAGTAGTTTTTTCTGTATGTTTTAGTTATTTATGCTGCAAACTAATCTGTCTTGCAGCATGTCATTTAGCTAATATCCAAATTCAAATGACTCAACCAATTTTCTTTGTTTTGCCGTATATGTCACAATTGACTTCCCAGGGTCCCTTTACAGCAGAGTTAAACTTAAAACGCTGCATGATGATCGACGGTCAAGGGTTATAATGATCATCAACTAAAGTTACAAGCTGGTCAGAAGGCTTAGCATCTGGAGTTTCTGAAATCATAGAAACCCTACAGTACAGAAAGAGGCCATTTGGCCCATCGAGTCTGCACCGACCACAATCCCACCCAGGCCCTACCCCCATATCCCTACATATTTACCCACTAATCCCTCTAACCTGCGCATCTCAAGACACTAAGGGGCAATTTTTTAGCATGGCCAATCAACCTAACCCGCACATCTTTGGACTGTGGGAGGAAACCGGAGCACCCGGAGGAAACCCACGCAGACACGAGGAGAATGTGCAAACTCCACACAGACAGTGACCCAAGCCGGGAATCGAACCCAGGTCCCTGGAGCTGTGAAGCAGCAGTGCTAACCACTGTGCTACCGTCTGGTGATAGTAGTTTCAGAAGATGCACTAGTGAGGTCCACATATCGTAAGCAGAATTCTTTTTGCTTATTTTCTCCTGTAATCTCATTAACGAAGAAATAGCAGAGTCTTTCAATGTACAGAGCCCAGTATTCAATCTCTGGGTCAAAAGAATAAACTTTCCTAAAAAGGAGCATTTTTTTTTTTTACTTATTGTTGCTGCAGAGATTTTTTTTTTAAAAATAACAGGCAGACTTTTCCACCACCCCTCGATCTCAGGAACTGGTGACTCTAGTCCCAATTTAGATAATCGCCAAATGTAACAATTGCGAGACTCTACAATTACTTGGCAGGTGAAAGTAATTGAATTATTTATTTGAAGCAGACTATATGGAAAGGAATACAATAAAGACTTCATATTCTTCAACTTCTGATGGTCAACTGTCAGAGCTCCACCACCGATTTTTAACCGCTGCAACTCGAGCTTGGACTCGTGCTCCACTTCCGCAGAATGCGAGTTTGGACTCACGTTCAACTGCTGCTCCACACACCCGAACTCGTGCTCAAGTGCTGCGTATCATGCTCTGCTGTGCTACCACAATAAGCCAACAGGAACTTGGTGTCTGACTCACTTTGGAGTAGCTATAATTCTTTGATCATATCACTACAAACTCACAAAAGATAACCTATCTGGAAGCATCTACTAAAAAGAGTGCTAATGCAAGAATGGTTAGAGTGGGAATTCACTAAGTGGTACAGATAGTTTAAACTGAAATAAAATGAGCTTTCTTCCATTATGAATGCAAGTCAGCAGCAATTAACAATAAACAGTTAATCACCTGGCAGTAGATCTCTGACTTGGTGTTAATTATAGTGGTTGACTGTTGACTGACCAGTTGTAATTGAAGCACTTCCAAAAGGTATATATTAGAAGATTTTCTGACGCACAGAACTGGAAGTATTGCAAGTCATAAACTCTAAAAATCATCAACAAGAACATGCCAGAATTTGTATTAAGTGAGTCACCTCCCAACTCCCTAAAGTCTGTCTACTATTTCCAAGGTAAAAGGAGTGCGATGGAATATATCCATGTGCATGGAGGGCCATATCATCAACATTCAAGAAGCTCAACACCATGTAGCGCAAAGCAACCCATTTGATTAGCACATTATCTCCCATCTTAAGCATTATTTCACTCCACAACGGGTGCAGTATGGCTACAGTAAATACAATCTACAAACTGCAATGCAACAACTCACCACGGTTTCTTCGACAAGCATTTCCCAAACCTGGGATCTTTACCATCTGGAAGGACAAGGCATCAGGCATATGGAAACACCAACTCCAGGACTCTCTTGAGAACACACACCGAGACTTGGTAATGTATCACTGTTCCTTCAATGTTGCTGGGTCAAAATTGTGGAACTCCATACTCCAAACATTATGGAAATACCTTCACCACACAGATTGCAGCAGTTCAACAAGGTGCCTCACCACCAGCTACTCGAGCACAATTAGGGATGGACAATAAATGCTGAACTGCCAATGGTGCCCACAACTCATGAATAAATTAGATTAGTTAAGTAGGAATTTGGTGCAGTGGAGGAAGATGTTTAATGCTTTAAATCAAACTGTAACAGTAAATATAAAAATAATCAGAGTAATTAAATCTAAAAGGATAAAATTAAAATTAAGTGGAGCATAGCAACATTAAAGTGATCAGAATCATAATAAAGAAAAGGATGCACATAAATAATTGAATAATGAATAGTAAGGGAATACTAAACTAAAACCAAATATAATACATCGGCCATTTGGCTAAGGTCAAGTCTAGGATCAAGCGTGAGGTCAGGCGTAATGCCTGTTTTTATCAGCTTGGGTCTAGTATGTCTCTTTTGTGGCAATGCGGTGGCACAGTGGTCAGCACTGCTGCCTCACAGCGTCAGGGACCTGGATTCGATTCAAGCCTTGGGTGGCTGTCTGTGTGGAGCTTGCATGTTCTCCCCGTGTCTGCATGGGGTTTCTTCCCACAGTCCAAAGAGGTGCAGGTTAGGCGGATTAGCCATGGTAAATGCATGGGACTATGGGGCTTTGTGGGGTGAGGGCTGGGTAGGATGCTCTTTCGGAGAGCCGGTGCAGTCTTGAGGGGCCGCAAGGCCTCCTTCCGCATTGTAGGGATCCCATAATTCCAGGGATTCTATGATTTTGTGGGGGGCCATGAACTGGATTCAATTTTAATTTTAATTGGTTTTTGAAGCAAGCAAGGAAATGGATTAAGGACTTGCCCTGTTCATTCTGTGCATTGGCTTTGTAACTCTGAGCATGGAATGAAATTTAAAAGTACATATATTATACAGATACATATATACCATATGACTTTTAGGTAAAATGATAAGCCAGTTAAGGGCCAGCTGATCGCCCATAACTCCTATACCATGGCAGAACATCAGAACCCTTTGTGTTTTGCGGATAGCCACCTATGTGCACACACCTCCAGTTGTTCAAACTCGAATTCAAGGGGCCAAGTTCTCCAGGTTAAAATGAGAGCAACAAAGAAGGCATATGACCAAATATCAGGTTCATTATACAACAAAAGAATATTGCCAAATATAGCAAGTGTCATTACAATTCATGCAATAAATAAAACTTGACACTAACTCAACTCCATTTTGTCGAAGTAAAATGACCCTTAAAAGTACACACTATACAAAGGACCACACAGATGATGGCAACAGTGATTTTGAACAGCTGAAAATATTGTGTTCATTGTGCCAAAACAAGTGAGTTACTCAGTCATGGGCTGTATTTGTTGGAATATGTTGTTGACAAGCCACCATACTAGAGGTACTACAGTAAAAAAGATTTTTTTATTTTGACGTGAAGTGATACACTTTGGGAGGAAGGATTCGGAGGCGCAATAGACACCAAATCGCAAAATTATAGAGGGCCCAGAAACAGAGAGAAGTGGGAGTGTGGATACATAATCTTTGAAGGTGGCAGGGCAAGTTGAGATGGTATTAAAAATATGGGATCCATGGTTTTATTAATAGTGGGAAAGAATGCAAAAGTAAAAAAAGTTGTGCTAAATCTCTACGACAAATCACTGGTTAGATATCAGTCGCATTAGCTGACTAATTCTGTGCACACTTTTTAAAAGAAAACAAGGTCTAAAGAAAGTACAGGAGAAATTTAGTGGAATGGCATCAGGGATGAAGGCCTTCAGTTATGTGGTGAGATTGGAGAAGGTGGTTTTTTTCTTCCTTTAAGAGCAGGGAGGAGATTTGATAGAAATGCTCAAAGTCATCAACAGGTTTGATGAGTAAATAAGGGGAAACTGTTTCCAGTGGCAGAAGGGCCAATAACCAGTGGACACAGATTCAAGGTAATTACCAAAGGAACCAGGGACGGCACGAGGAAACTTTCTGTTTACGTAGGAAGATGTTATGATTGATAATTCACTACCTGAAAGGGTGATAGGAGAAGTAATGTTCAAAAGAGAATTGGATAAATACCTGACAAGGGCATTAAAAGTATGCTTTGTAGAATTCTGGTTGCCATCATCATTCTTTATCACTTTTAACAGTAATCCCCTGGTTTCTTCTCTTTTGAACTGCAAACAGTCAAGCAGCACCTTGCTGTAAACAGAAGTCCTGCATGGGACTTACCCTGGTGACTTTTACCTGAGGATTCTATAAACAAAAGAGAAAGGGCTGAAGAAATATTCCCTTCCAGGGAATGAAACACAATTCAGGTTCCAAGCTTAGGGATCTCGATTTCTGGAACAGAAACTCCAGTAAGCTTGACAAGGTCAATGTGGAGAGGATGTTTCCTCTTGTTGGTGAATCTAGAACTAGGCAGTTGCTGTTTAAATATAAGGGGTCATTCATTTAAGACAGAGATGAGGGGTATTTCTTTCTCCAAAGGCAGAAGCAGAGTCTTTGAATATGTTTAAGGCAGAGGTAGCTAGATTCATGATAAGCAAGGTGGTGAAAGGTTATGGGGGTAGGCAGGAATGTGGGATTGGAGTTACAATCAGATCAGCCATGATCGTATTGAATGGTGGAGCAGGCCACCATTCATATGTTCATAAAAGCTAGTGATAAAACAGGAAGAGCTGCCGCTCCAGGAAACGCCACTTTTAAAACAGGCAATTGGTTGTCTGAGTGCAGAATCCACGTGACAGGATTAGTTAGATTTTGGCTGAGAAACAGACGAATGTTAAAGCTGGTAAAATGACAGGTTAACAAGATAGATCTGGTACCAGAACACCATTTTTGTCACAGCTGGCAAACGTAATGAATTAAATCAAGCTCCCGTACATCACTTTGTAACTGGCCTCAAATAGTGCCAGCAGCTGCACCAAAACAGGTTAGAGTGGTGACAAGCGATCAGTCATGTTCATACAAGGTGACATTGATCAACATGTCCAATCTATCATTTGGGTTGATCTGTGGTCTAGACTGACGCAGATTTAGAATGACCTCAGTTTTTCAACCTAAAATAAATAAATATTGGTTGATGTCCAAAGTGTTCGTATATTGTATGGGAAAACATTAAATGTGCTCCCCAAAATGTATTTAAGGGTGCCTCTCTTCGTACTTTTCTCATAGATATCTGCTGCGAAACAATGGCATCTGGAAGGTATTTGGAAAGTAGAACAAATTAGACAACCTCAGAATTTCAACCATTTAACCTCTTCTTCTTTGACAGTCCCTCAGAGTCATAAGAACATAAGAACTAGGAGCAGGAGTAGCCATTTGGCCCCTCAAGCCTGTTCCGCCATTCAATAAGATAATGGCTGATCTTTTTGTGGACTCAGCTCCACTTACCCGCCCGCTCACCATAACCCTTAATTCCTTTACTGTTCAAAAATGTATATATCCTTGCCTGAAAAATATTCAATGAGGTAGCCTCAATTGTTTCACTGGGCAGGGAATTCCTCAGATTCACAACCCTTTAGGTGAAGAAGTTCCTCCTCAACTCAGTCCTAAATCTGCTCCCCCTTATTTTGAGGCCATGCCCCCTAGTTCTAGTTTCACCCGCCAGTGGAAACAACTTCCCTGCTTCTATCTTATCTATTCCCTTCATAATCTTATATGTTCCTATAAGATCTCCCCTCATTCTTCTGAATTCCAATGAGTATAGTCCCAGTCTACTTAGCGTCTCCTCATAAGCCAACCCTCTCAACTCCGGAATCAACCTAGTGAATCTCCTCTGCAACCCCTCCAGTGCCAGCATATCCTTTCTCAACTAAAGAGACCAAAACTGTGCACAGTACTCCAGGTGTGGCCTCACCAGCACCTTATAGGAGCTGCAACATAACCTCATTATTTTTAAACTCCATCCCTCTAGCAATGAAGGACAAAATTCCATTTGTCTTCTTAATTACCTGCTGCACCTGCAAACCAACTTATTGCAATTCCTGCTCAAAGACACCCAGGTCCCTCTGCACAGCAGCATGCTGCAAATTTTTACCATTTAAAACATAGACAATTTTGCTGTTATTCCTACCAAAATGGATGACCCCACATTTACCAACATTGTATTCCATCTGCCAGACCTTTGTCCGTTCACTTAGACTATCTATATCCCTTTGCAGACTTTGTGTCCTCTGCACATCTTGCACTATAACTCATCTTAGTGTCATCTGCGAATTTTGACACTACACTCGGTCCCCAACCCCAACTTACCTATGTAAATCGTAAACAATTGCGGTCCCATCACTGATCCCTGAGACACACTACTATTCGCTGATCGCCATCCAGAAAAACACCCATATACCCCCACTCTTTGCTTTCTGTTAGTTAAGGTCTGTTAGAGTTGAGGATGACATACTTCCACACTAAAAATTAATTCTCAGGTATCTGTAGAATCCAATGCATGACCTACAGTCTCTGTCACAGGTGGGGAAAATACTGGCTGGGGGAGCGGGTGGGTGAGGTGTCCGCGTTGCCACTTGTTCCTTTCGCTGCTGACACTTGACTTCAGCTAGCTCTCAGCAATGAAACGCAAGATGTTCAGCTCCTTCCTGGAAGCTTTTCTTCTGTTTTGGGGGTTCTTGGGCCAAAGATTCCCAGTTGTTAGTAGAGATATTACAGTTTTTTTTAAGGAGGCTTTGAGGGTGCCCTTGTTTCCGCTTCCGTTTGGGGCTCGCTTGCTGTGTCGAAGCTCCAAGTTGAGAGTTTGTTTCGGGAGTCTTATGTCAGACATGTGGATGATGTGGCTCACTCAGTGGATCTGATCAAGCATGGTCAATGCTGGGGGAAGATGGCCTGACCGAGAACATTGTGCACTCACCTTGCCAATGGATTTTCAGGATTTTGTGAAGGCTGCGCTAGTGTTAGTTCTCCAGGGTTTTGAGGTGCTTGCTGTACGCATCCCACATCTCTGAGACATATAGGAGGGTGGATATCACTACTGCTCTGTAGACTATGAGTTTGGTGTCAGGTCTGAAGCCCTTGACTTCAAACACTTCTTCTGTCAACACAGAAGCTCTTGTCCCTACAATATAATTCCATTTCTGTAATAAATTGATGGAGGATAAACTAATACTACAAATCATATCTGGCTAGAGATTTCCATGACATCAAATACTCCCATTCCAATAAATTTCTTTTAATGGCTGTGGAAAAGATCCAATTATTCTTTGCAATGAGTTGTATGCTTAAGCCTGTATGACACTGCTATTTGATCATTGCAGTGAGAGTTCTATCATTTTACTTCCATTGCTTCTCGGTTTTATTATTAGATTTCTTTGTTCAATAAAGAATTGATGAACCAGCAGGTATCTTTTAATCTAATTCTTATATCACATCTCTCTTTCAGAGATCAAACTTTTAAACTTGATTTAAAATTGTTAGATAATTTTAATGTTTCTCAAACATTGTCTCAACAATTATTAAAAACCCTTCAAGTGAGGAATAAATTATGCTTGCACGTTTTTCTGACAAATAAACTCCAAAATGTTTAAATCCACATTGATAGGGTTTGATGAAGCAATGTGCGTAAGCTTGTGTAGAACATAAACACCAGCTGGTCAAGATGGGCTGAATGGACATGCCGGGTATTTCTATCTGCTGACAAGACAAATGTTAATATCTACAATTGTGAAGCAATGAGAAATTTTATCCCCACCTATATTAACCTTCTATGTTACCCCATTTACATAATGTGGAGATGCCGGCGTTGGACTGGGGTAAACATAGTAAGAAGTTTAACAATACCAGGTTAAAGTCCAACAAGTTTATTTGGTAGCAAAAGCCACTAGCTTTCGGAGCGTGCTGCTCCTTCGTCAGGTGGAGTGGGAGATGTGCTCACAAACAGGGCATACAGAGACACAAACTACCATCGACACCGCAAACTGCCGGCTCCAAGTGGAGAAGATCTCCAAGAAGATCGCGCAGAGTGACACAGACATCAAGTTTCTACAAAGATTATTCTGTAAATTGAGTTTGTGTCTCTGTATGCCCTGTTTGTGAGCACATCTCCCACTCCACCTGACAAAGGAGCAGCACGCTCCGAAAGCTAGTGGCTTTTGCTACCAAATATACCTATTGGACTTTAACCAGGTGTTGTTAACTTCTTACTGTGTTTACCCCATTTACAAGCAGAGAAGCCTGGCACGTCATTTGTTCCTACAATTCTACTATCAATGTAGCCCCACGGCTGGGTATTTGGAAGAGTTGGTGCAGATTCAATGGGCCAAATGGCCTCCTTCTGCACTGCAGGGTTTCTGTGGTTCGATGGTTAGAGGAAGAATAACTATCACAGCTCTTCCACACAAAGAACTTACCAGTATCTCAGTTATTCCTTTCCTAAAGTTATACATTTTGTAGGTTATATTTAAAAAAAGCAATGATATGATACGCTGACAAAGAATTCCAATTTGATCTGAATATAAAATGTCTTTCCAAAACGTAACATGCAGTATCTGTTTCTCGCTGTTGAAATGATCTAGAATTAATTTTTATTACAACTCTTAATTTTTGTCCCACCAGTAAACCAAGAAACCCGATTTATTTGTCGTGGTGATTACTTTACTATTGACTTCTTAAAATCACACCAAAGGAAGTAGAAAAGCAATTTAACCTCAAGGTACTTCAAAGAGCACTTTTACATAGAATTTACTGCACTGATACATTTGACCCAATAGTGCTTATACTCCAAACCAGCCTCATCGCAGATTACTTCATCTCATTTCGTCAACATTTCTTTTAGTGAAGTTACTGCCCCAGCGTAGGAAAACAGTGGCTCCAAAATGCACAGCAAGATCCCACAAACAACAATGACCAGATAATCTGTTTTTGTGATTTTGGGTGAGGGATAAATATTTTCCAAGCCACTGCAATATTTTCTGTGGTTTTGACTAGCACCATGGGATCAGTAAGAACCGATTATTTTCTTGAGTGTGTGTGTGTGTGTGTGGGACCTTGTTCTGGTTATACTGGCTGCTGAATTTCCCCACAGTACAACTGAACATACTTCAAAAGTTCTTCATTGGCTGTGAAGTGTGCTTGGTATATCTCAAGGGCATGAAACGCACTGTATAATAAATGCAACTTTTTGTTGTGAAACTTAATAGCTGCATCTCAGTTCAATACTAAAGAGTGGTTCATTTTAAAATAAATTAGAATATACTTACAAATGTAATTTGCTCATAAAAAGCCGAAGAGATGCGCGAATCTTGGCTGTGTGTGATAGACTGCCAGCAGTAGCTTCACTGCACGACTCACTCAGTGCAAGGATGCAGCTTCCGAATGGATCTTCTGTAGTTGCAAAGCCCTAGAAAAACCAGAGAATACATTAAGGTATGGGAAGAGTAACAATACTATTTGTGACTCAAATATAAGTACTTAATAAACAGGTGGGTTTAAGTGTAACATTTAATCAGCAGCTTTTCAATGATATAGCTCACCCTGATGAATCATCTATGATGTGGAGATGCCGGCGTTGGACTGGGGTAGGCACAGTAAGTGGTCTCACAACACCAGGTTAAAGTCCAACAGGTTTATTTGGTAGCACGAGCTTTCGGAGCATTGCTCCATCATCAGGTGAGTGAAGAGTTCAGTTCACAAACAGGGCATATATAGACACAAACTCAATTACAAGATAATGGTTGGAATGCGAGTCTTAACAGGTAATCCAGTCTTTACAGATGCAGACAATGTGAGTGGAGAGAGGGTTAAGCCCAGGTTAAAGAGGTGTGTATTGTCTCCAGCCAGGACAGTTAGTGAGATTTTGCAAACCCAGGCAAGTCGTGGCGGTTACAGATAGTGTGACATGAACCCAAGATCCCAGTTGAGGCCGTCCTCATCTGTGCAGAACTTGGCTATCAGTTTCTGCTCAGCGATTCTGTGTTATCTTGTGTCGTGAAGGTCGCCTTGGAGAACGCTTACCCAAAGATCAGAGGCTGAATGCCTTTGACTGCTGAAGTGTGTTCCCCGACAGGAAGGGAACACTCCTGCCTGGTGATTGTTGAGCGGTGTTCATTCATCTGTTGTCGTAGCGTCTGCATGGTCTCGCCAATGTACCATGCCTCAGGACATCCTTTCCTACAGCGTATCAGGTAGACAATGTTGGCCGAGTCACAAGAGTATGTACCGTGTACCTGATGGATGGTGTTCTCACATGAGATGATGGCATCCGTGTCGATGATCTGGCACGTCTTGCAGAGGTTGCTGTGGCAGGGTTGTGTGGTGTCGTGGTCACTGTTCTCCTGAAGGCTGGATAGTTTGCTGCGTACAATGGTCTGTTTGAGGTTGCGCGGTTGTTTGAAGGTAAGTAGTGGAGGCGTGGGGATGGCCTTGGCGAGATGTTTGTCTTCATCAATGACATGTTGAATGCTCCGGAGAAGATGTCGTAGCTTCTCCGCTCCGGGGAAGTACTGGACGACAAAGGGTACTCTGTCCACCGTGTCCCGTGTTTGTTTTCTGAGGAGGTTTGTGCGGTTTTTCACTGTGGCACATCGGAACTGTCGATTGATGAGTTGAGCGCCATATCCTGTTCTTACAAGGGCGTTTTTCAGCGTCTGTAAGTATCTGTTGCGATCCTCCTCATCCGAGCAGATCCTGTGTATACGGAGGGCTTGTCCGTAGGGGATGGCTTCTTTAACGTGTTTCGGGTGAAGTGGAGCATCGTGAGGTTATCCGTGGGCTTGCAGTACAGTGAAGTGCTGAGCTGACTGTCCTTGATGAAGATGCGTGTCTCCAAGAATGCAGCCGATTCCGGAGAATAGTCCATAGTGAGTCTGATAGTGGGATGGAACTTGTTGATGTCATCATGTAGTTATTTCAGTGATTGTTCGCCATGAGTCCAAAGGAAGAAAATTTCATCAATGTATCTAGTGTATAGCATCGGTTGAAGGTCCTGTGCAGTGAAGAAGTCTTGTTCGAACCTGTGCATGAAGATGTTGGCATATTGAGGTGCGAATTTGGTCCCCATGGCTGTTCCATATATCTGGATGAAGAACTGGTTGTTGAAGATGAAGACACTGTGGTCCAGGATGAAGCAAATGAGTTGTCGAATTGCGTCTGGAAATTGGCAGTTGACGGCGTTGAGTACTGAGGCAGTTGCAGCAATGCCGTTGTTATGGGGGATGCTGGTGTAGAGTGCCAAGACATCCATTGTGACGAGGAGTGTTCCTGGTTCAACTGCTCCATGGGTGCTGAGTTTCTCTAAGAAGTCCGTAGTGTCACGACAGAAGCTCGGGGTTCTCTGTACGATGGGTTTCAGGATTCCCTCGATGTAGCCAGAGAGGTTTTCTCACACGGTCCCATTGCCTGATACGATGGGACGGCTGGGTGTGTTTGCCTTGTGTATCTTCAGGAGGCAGTAGAGATCTCCAACGCGAGGAGTACGTGGGATGAGAGCATGGAGGGTGCTCTGAAGGTCCAGATCAAAGGTCTTGATCAGTCTGTTGAGTTGATGGGTGTGTTCTTTGGTCAGGTCTGCGGGTAACTATCTGTAGTGTTCCTCGTTGTTCAGTTGTCGGCACACTTCTTTGCAGTAATCCATTCTGTTCAGTATGATGAACCTTTGCTGGTTTGATGACAATGTTGCGGTTGGTCTTAAGAGCGCGGATGGCATTGCGTTGTGCTTGGGTGACATTCGGGGTTGTCTTGTGAGTGCGGCTGATGAATCTGGTGTTGACGCACCTCCTAACGGCTTGGGTATACATGTCGAGTCGAGGGCAGCGACCTTCCGGAGGAGTCCAATTCGACTCTTTCCTCTTCGGTCGCTGCACCACTCTGTCAGCTGTTCCGGTTCATTGGCGCTCTCATTGTGTTCGCTGCGGTTTGTGGAAAAACTCCAGCAGCCTCATTCACCTGATAAATTCCTCTGTGTCTGCTGCGAGATTGATAGGGTCCATTTTGGTGGTGGGACAAAAATTGAGCCCTCGGCTGAGAACTTCAATTTCGTCTGATTGAAGTGTGTAGTCCGACAAGTTGACAATAGGCTTCCCTGCGGTGGTACTGTTTTCTACTATGGTTCCGGGGAAGGCTTGGTTGCTGCTGGTGATGATGCCGAGTTTCTCAAGTTTCCTGTTCTTGGTGTGAATGTAGATGATGTAGTTCCTTTGTCTCTCCTGCTTCGCAGTGTTTTGCAGGTGGTCTGCGTCCTGAGCGCAAGTTGAGAATATGGATTCTATCTTGGTTTCCAGGTTGTGGCGCCTGCTGTAGAGCTGATGTATGAGGTGGTTGAGGAGTGTGGGAGAGGTCCGACGGCAAAGTCTCTCAGCGTAGTCTGTGTTATAGGTTGACCTGAGTGGGTTTGTGATCTGTAGTCCTTTTGGTATCTTGTCTGCTTTCTTGCATCTTTGTAGAAACTTGATGTCTGTGTCGATATGCGCGATCTGCTTGGAGATCCTCTCCACTTTGAGCCGGCGGTTTGCGGTGTCGGTGGTAGTCATGATGTGAAGTTGCTGGCGTTGGACTGGGGTAGGAACAGTAAGTAATCTCACAACACCAGGTTAAAGTCCAACAGGTTTATTTGGTAGCACAAGCTTTCGGAGCGTTGCCCCTTCATTAGGTGTGTGAAGAGTTCAGTTCACAAACAGGGCATACATAGACACAAACTCAATTACAAGATAATGGTTGGAATGCCACCAGGCAGGAGTGTTCCTTTCCTGTCAGGGAACACTTCAGCAGTCAAGGGCATTCAACCTCTGACCTTCGGGTAAGCATTCTCCAAGGTGGCCTTCACGACACAAGACAACACAGAATCGCTGAGCAGAAACTGATAGCCAAGGTCCGCACACATTAGGGCAGCCTCAACCAGTATCTTGGGTTCATGTCACACTATCTGTAACCCCCACAACTTGCTTGGGTTTGCAAAATCTCACTAACTGTCCTGGCTGGAGACAATACACACCTCTTTAACCTGGGCTTAACCCTCTCTCCACTCACATTGTCTGCATCTGTAAAGACTGGATTACCTGTTAAGACTCGCATTCCAACCATTATCTTGTAATTGAGTTTGTGTCTATATATGCCCTGTTTGTGAACTGAATTATCAATGTGTAGGCTTTTAGAAGCGTATTAAAAAAGACTTAACTTATACATCAAGATACAATAATTAATGAAGGAGCTGACCTGTTAAACCATCTTCATTTATGGTCAAAGCATCCAAGGTTTGAGAGATTGCACCAGTGCGGAAAGTAGTAAAATTCAAGAGTAAAAACCAATGAGGCATACTGAGAGAGCCATTTTTATCAACTACAATCAAAGCTCATTCCACTGACAATAGGGAAAAGACAAAATACTTTACACGGGAACCGAAATAAACGTCAGAAGTGGGGAATGGTCTGAAAAGTGAGATCTCATAGGACACAAACTGTTTCCAGTGATGTTCCACAGGACTCAGTGTGGGACTCTTGCTTTTTATTGTACATATTCATTATTTAGCTTTAAATGTAGGTGGCATGATTGGGCAATTTGCACAGAAATTGGCTGTGTAGCTGATAGTGAAGAGGATAGTTGTCTACTCCAGAACTATATCAATAGTTTGGAGGGGTGGGCAGAGAAATGGCAAATGGAATTCAATCTGGAAAAGTGTGAGGCAATGCATTTGGGGAGGGCAAACAAAACAAGGGAATACACAATAAAACAAACGGGAAGATATTGAGAGAGGCTGAGGAAGAGAGAGACCTTGGAGTGCATGTCCACAGGTCCTTGAATGTGGTAGGACAAGTGGACAAGGTTGCCTTTATTGGACGTGATATTCAAAACATAAAGAGGGATGTAATGACGGAACTTCATCAAGTGCTGGTTAGACCACAGCTGGAATTTTCTGTACAATTCTGGTCACAATACAGGAAGAACATAATTGCTCTGTACAGAGTCAGAGGAAATTTACAAGAATGTTGCCAGGACTTGACGATTGCATCTGTGAGGAGAGATTGAATAAGCTAGGGTTCCTTTCCTTATAACAGAGGATGTTAAGGGGTGACTTAATTGAGGTGTACAAAATTATGAGGAATCTAGAAAGGGTAGGAGAAACTAGTTTCCCCTAGTTGAGGGGTCAAATACCATGGGTTTAGATTTAAGGTGATTGGTAGAGGATTAAAGGGGGCAGGAGGAAAAACTTTTTCATCCAGAGGGTCTTGGGCATCTGGAATCTGCATCGGAGGTGCTTTGACATACAAGACTACGACCAGGTGCTGGAAAGTTGGATTAAAATAAACAGCTAGATTATTTTCTTTGGCTGGTGCAGACTTGGTGGGCTGAATGGCCTCTTTCTGCACTGCAACCTTTCTATGGTTCGGTAGGTGGGGGGGGATATCAGGCAGGCTTAATATAGATCACAAAAACAATAATGGAGAAAATAATGGGACTGAGGATGGACAAGTGTTCAGGGCCTGATAATTTCCACAAGAGTATCAAAAAGGAGGAAAATATAGATTAATTAATTTTCTAACGTGCTCTGGACTCAGAAATTCTAAGACTAGAAAATAACAAATTATCATTCCATTATTGAAAAAGAACAGGGAAAATGCTAACTACAGATGTGTCAGTTTTAACATAGTGTGTGGGGAAATTACTGAACTGAGCATCTGGACGAGTATGAGCTTTCAATGAGTCAGCATAAATTTCCAGCAAGTGGGAGGTAAACTTATGAATGGGCTGGTAATTAGTTGAGGATAGGAGACAGAGAGAGGAGTTAAGGGGTTTGTCTCTGACTGGTGGAATGTGACAAGAGGTGATCACCAGTGATATGTACTGAAGCCCCAGATTTTTACCACATCTATTAATGACATTGACAAAGAAAATGAGAGTTGTTCATCCAAGTTTGCAGGTGACACCAAGTTAATTATGTTTTAGTGTACATGGGAAGAGAACTACAAATAGACATATAGACCGAGGGGGCAAAACTATAGCACATGGAGGTAAATATGTGGAATATTAAATCATTCACTTTGGATCGAAAAAAGAGATATCAAAATATCTTATTAAAAGTGAGAGACTACGAGCTGTGGAGAAGAAAAGGAATGAAAGTGTTCGTGGACACAAATCACTAATACACATGTAAAATCAGATGGAATATTGGCTTTTATTGCAAATGCTAATGTGAGGAAATTAGACTTCTAATGTACAAAGTCTAGATCAGACCCTGTTTGGAATTCTGCATGCAGTTATGGGCACCACAATCCAAAAAGAAATATACTGGACTCGAGTTGGTGCAGCACAAATTTACAAGAATACTGCTTGGGTTTAAAGGGTTAAGTTATGAGGACAAGTAGTATAAGCTTGCCTTTTATTCCCTTGAGTTGACAGGGTTGAGGGGTAATCTAACTGAGGTGTTTAAGGTGATTAAATTATTTGATAAAGTAGATACAGGGAAAGTATTTCTGCTGAGAGACAAACGCAGAACAAGATGCATTACCTTAAAAAGAGAGTTCAGCCCAGTTCAGGATTTTTGCATGAAACAAGTATTGAAGAAATGAATTATTTCTCCCAAAAGGATGTGCATGCTGGGTCAATTGAAATATTTGAAGATGGATTTGGATAAGACCTTTGTTAGGAAATGGCATTATGGAATGTACAGTAAAAGCAGATACATGGAATTAATCTAAATGAATGGCACAGCAGGTGAGGGGCTGAATGGTCTATTTGTGTCCAACATAAGTGGTAATCAAAGTAATTCAAATGTTTCAGGTGTGCAATTGACTACAAACATACATTAGTAAGAGGGACAAAGAATAACTATCAAAAGACAATGAAAGCTTCTTTTAAAAAGTTCTTCTTAAATGATGATTATCATTTCACGTGCAACAACCATGCTAATAGTGGTGTCTCTCACACATATATAGTTGCGTGATCAACCTGCATTTTTCCAAAGTCTTGTTAACAATGTCACTGATGTATAATTTTCAATAGAGATATTAATTCTAACTATTCATTTCAACTCTTGGTGTCATTTACTATTAACAGATGAGATCGAAGGGGATAAAGAGGAAAAATCATAAGGTTACAGCTTACCACTGGAATGGTACTAATTATTCTGAACTGAACTTTAACAATGTGACAAGTACAGAATAGAACGCAAATGGATAATGATGGAAACACTCAGCATTTAGGCAGCATTTGTAAAGAAAACAAATGCATTTGCCGTGCTTGCTGTAGATTTCCAGCATCTGAGGTATGTATTTTCTATTAACATTATAATTGTATTCAATTCCATTCTCTTTCTGAATTCAATAACTTCAGAAAGCTCAATCAAGGCAATTTGCCTGATAACCAGAGCTCATAGTGAAAATCTGGACTTTATAATATCTCTTTACACTGGAGGGGGTGCAGAGGAGATTCACTAGGATGCTGCCTGGGATGGAACATTTAAGTTATGAAGAGAGGTTGCGTAAGCTTGGGTTGTTTTCGTTGGAGCAGAGAAGACAGAAGGTGTGCAAGATTGTGAGAGACATGAACAGAGTGGATAAGGAGCAGCTGTTCCCCTTAGTTGAAGTGTCTGTCATGAGGGGACATAGGTTCATGGTGAGGGACACGAGGTTTGGGAGGGAATGAGAGGAAAAATGTTCTTATCCAAAGGGTGGTGAGGGTCTGGAATGCGTTGCCAGGGAGGATGGCAGAGGCGGGTTGCTTCACATCCTTTAAAAAGTATCTGGATGAGCACTTGATACATTATAACATTCAGGGCTATGGGCCAAATGCTGGCAGATGGGATTAGGTGGGAGTTCAGGTGTTTCTAATGTGTTGGTGCGGTCTCGATGGGCTGAAGGGCCTCTTCTGCACTGTATGATTCTTTTGTGTGGCATATAATCGCCCAGTTCACGACAGAATATTTGCTTCACCTTAGCCAGAGGATGGGTCATATAAATAAAAAGAAAACTTGGAGCTGCTGTCCCTCATTGATATTCAGCACAAATTAAACGTGCTGAAGCAAAATCAGAAAACAAAGCGTTGGAGTAAAACATAATTCATTGCAATATTTTTGCAGTCAAGGAATGCCACTGTAAGCGGTGAACTCTTACAACAGTATGCAATGAAAGTTTTCTGACCTGTGACAAAATTAAACATTACAATTATAATTCTAATTTTAATGAAACTCATTTCTTCTTCTACAGCCTGAGTTTAACAAGAGCGTGTATTTAATTCCCCTATCAAAGATGAGGAACTTGCATGGCAACATGCGATGTATTGAAGTAAAGCAGAATACAGTGATAAGCCTTCTTTGTTTGTTCCTCGTGTTTCACAATATCTGCCCCGGTATTGGGACAAGTAAACAAACGCTAGTTCACTGCCAATAGACTTTGTATCCCAATTAAAATTGAACCAAAGGTGATATATTTTCTGCAAAAGCCTAAAAGTAGAACAAGGACTGCTTCACAATTATAAAGTTAAACTTACCTGCAGAACAGGAATCACAGGATATAAAGCTTCAATGAACTTATTCCAGCTTAAAATGCTCATGACCAGGCGGCTCTGCATTAAATAAGTGAGGATTTCCTTTGCTGCACTGTTCACCTGCAAGACAATAGAGGAACAGGAGTTGTCACAGGTAATAAAAAAAATACACACATCCTCAGCAAACGAACCAAGAAATCCAGGATAAGGCAAGATCAAAAAGATAGATTTTAAGAAAGCTTTTGAGAGAGAAAGATATAACAAAATGAAGAGATTTGAAGTTGGTTTTCTAGAGCAAGGGGTCAAGACAAGTGGAAGGCTCTGCTGCAAGGATTGAATAGCAGGTGGGATACAAAGGAAGCCCAACACAGAATATGGGTACATATTGGAACATAAAATTGCAAGAGGTACAATGATGCAGAGGGGTGAAGCCACAAAGGTTCGTGAAGAGGACAAAGATTTTGAAATCAATGCACTTGGGGATTGGGAGTCAAGGTCAGCAGAAGACGGGTGAAATAAACAGCTCAACTTAATGTGAAAAGGGCTGCAAGTGTGGCACGTTGCATGAGTTTCAAATTGCAAAGAATACAACCTGAAAGGGTAACAAGGAAGCACTGGAGTTTTTCTTTATTCATTCATGGGACATGGGCATTGCTGGCTGGCCAGCATTTAATGCCCATCCCTAGTTGCCCGTGGGCAGTTGAGAGTCACCACATTGCTGTGGCTCTGGGGTCACATGTGGGCCAGACCAGGTAAGGACAGAAGATTTCCTTCCCTAAAGGACATTAGTAAATGAGTGCAGCATTATCTGCAGCGTGGCTAATACTTTCTGCAATAGTAAAGTATAGTCAGGAGGTGCTGTGGAAATGCATAATTTATTGTTGGAATGAGGATGCGAGTTTAAAATTTGGCTCAGGGATAGAAATTGAGGTTGGGCATTGCCAGGTAACTAGGGATAATGGAACGGAATCTAAAGGTGTTGAATGTTTGGTGGAAATCGAGGACAACCTTGCCAGGTTTGATGTTGTTGGAGATGAGCTGAAGCAAGTTTTTGCTTAACTAGAATTTGACGGTCACCAAATACATTGAGAACAAAAAGTGACTAGGGTGCAAGTAAAGCTGGGTGTTGTCAACATCGATGTTAAGTGGATCCCACGCATAAACTTCTATTTACTCATGCTCCTGCTCAAATTTGGCCCTAGACACCTTTGAACATTTTTTGCTCTGTTGAAGGTAATAAATAAATGAAAGCTGTTGTAAACTCTTCCTCATGCAAATCAAATCAATAAAAAGATTAATAAATAATTCATCGAAAACTGGTGTATGGCCTAGTTTGACTCCATGGTCTAGTTGGGGAATAACAGTAATACTTCAAATACAGGGAACACAAAATAAATACAGAAAATAATTAAAAAAGAGAGGTTTATACTGCAAAAATCTTAAACAATCATCTCTCTTTTCAGATGCTGACACCCTGTGCACGTTCAGTTCTAATCTTACTTTTGCAATAGTTACTCTTCATCTTTTCATTCAGGGTCACAAAATTATCAATGAATCCATTCTTCAAAAAACAAACTTAGCTGTAATCAATATGAAATAATCTCTATGTCGCCCCCCTGATTCCATCGACCTTTGCTGATATTCAGGAAAATTACACACCGTAAGTAATGATGACGATAGCAACAAGCTTTAGAAGGGCAATCAGGGGTTGGTAAAATGTGAAGATTCATGGCAGGGGACTTTTCGTTTAGAGAGGGGTTGTGCTTTGACAGGAAAAATGGGAGACAATACAAGCTAAATACTACAATTTTAAAATTAATGTCACCACTTCCTGGTTCCAACAATTAGGGAGGGCAGACAGAATTATGTGCTGGATTTGTAAAAGGAAGGATTTTGAATTAAAGGCATGATGGTTACAAGGGCTGACCTGCAAATGGAATTTTGAGGGTGCAACACCACAGGAATGAAATGACAAGTTCGGGCAATTGTTCTCTGGGGGAGTGTCACCGTCACTTAGAGGTCCTGCTAAGGGTTCTGAGGAAGGTGATCTTCCCAAAAGATGGAAGGAAGAGGACAACCTTGCCAAACATGCAGGCAGGTGTGGTTGGAAGAAACCAAGGAAGTCAGCAGAAGTGTAGTTTCTTCAACCTGGAAACAGCGCACCCATGAGGATCTTCCTGTTCAACAGATTTTTGATCTACAGGGGAGTCAAAAGCTGTGGGGGAAGTGGAGTAAGCTCACAATCAGAACAACCATGATCTCAATGACTGGTTCAAATTGCTTAACAATTTCTCCTATTTCTTAAGCTCTTATCAAGGATCTCAGGAACATAGTTAACATTGGTGGAAGCACCACACTCTGACTTTCCTAACATTGTCCTGCATAGCACTTCTCAGGACCGTATGCCTTGCAGCTGTACTCATTGCTCTCCCCCTCCAGGCACCCCATATCCCCATCTCAACACTCACATTCACACTACTGACCCCTCATATCCAGGCCACACAGCTACCCTACACAAGTACTGTTCTACTCTGTAGTCCACACAAACTATAACCAACATTCATAAATCTCTGCTGTCTCCTTGCAGAAGAGAGTGCACAGCTTCAGGGAGAAACAGATACCCGGGTTGGGGGGTTGGCTCTTCAGTGACAGGCAACTGGATGGGCACTGCCCGCCCAGGTCCACTGAGAAAGAGGTATTGTTTCAGGAGGCTACAAATGTCAGCAAAGACCTTCTGTGAAAGCCTGAACCTCCTGAGGCACTAATGCTCACAAATGTCAAGAGACCAGTTCTCTGCTTGTAGATCTTGTGATGGGGGTCTCATCTCTTTCAAGCTAGATTTCTGCTCCGCCCTAAGTCTGAGAAGGCAGTGGGTCTTGGCATTGCTCCTGCTGTTGGCGTCACTGTTTTTGCTCTTTGTGAGAGGCGCAAGATGCAACCTTGGAAGCTGTTCCATGCCATGGTGAAATCCAGCAGCAGGGAAGTGTGGTTGAAGTTGAGAGAAGTCCAAGACAGATGAAGTGACTTCCAAGAGTTGGGAATCATCTGTCAAGCACTCTCAGCGGAGTACTGTTAATAGCCTCTCAGCTGACCATGGCTGGAACTTTTCAATTTCACAGATTAAAGGTTTATAGTCTGTTGGTTTTACTGAACAAATATTCCCTGCTGTGCACTCGCCATGGTGACCTTGGTAAGTTCCAACCAGCTCAGGAAATGGATCTATGCCCATTAAATCAAGAACCCTAGGTTAAGACAGAACCTACTTGCTCATTAGAATATTGAAATGCCTTACCAACAGCTGCACAGAGGGGGGGTGTTCGTTGTTGGCCATGGAACCTGGAATAGGGCATCACTTTTAGGAGATTTAACTACCTACACATACCCAAATCCACCTCTCCTTTGCCTTAGAAAAGTATCCCCACAGAGTATAAAAGCAAGGGAGTGATGCTGGAACTTTATAAATCAATGGTCTGCTACCAGCAGAAGTGTTGAGTTTAATTCTGGGCACCACATTTTAGGAAGGTTGTCAAGGCCTCACAGAGGATGCAGAATAGATTTACCTGAACAGCACCATGGATGTGGAACTTCAGTTACGTAAACAGACTGAACAAGCTGGGGTTGTTCGTTCAACTTGGATTATTTATCTGGAACTCTGAGGTTCTCTTATGAGGAAAGGCTGGACCTATACCCACTGAAGTTTAGAATAAGAGGTGATCTTATGCAACATACAATATTCTGACCAGGTGGAGGCTGAGAGGATGTTTGCCCTCATGTGGGAATCCAGAATTGGGAGCACAATTTCAGAATAAGGGGTCTCACATTTAAGACCAAGATGACGAGGAATTCCTTCACTCAGAGGGTTTTAAATCTTTGTAATTCTCTACCCCAGACAGCAGTAGAGACTGGGTCATTAAATATATTCAAGACTGAGCTCAATAGGCTTTTGACATACAAAGGGAGTCAAGGGTTATCAGAGGTAGACATGAAAATGGAGTTGAGGACACGATCAAATCAGCCATGATCTTAACGAATGGTGAAGTAGGTTTGAAATGCTGAATCATCTAGCCCTGCTCCTATTTCTTATGCATGCCTTATGTTCTTTCAGCAGAGAAAGTTCAGGGCAGTTTTAATTGATGCGTTCAAAATTTTTGAACTATTTTTATATGGCGAATACATAGAAACTGTTTCTAATGGCCAAAGGATTGATAACCAGCTTAAAGTTTATTCATTAGTGTCACAAGGCGGCTTACATTAACACTGCAACAAGTTACTGTGAAAATCCCCGAGTCGCCACACTCCGGCACCTGTTCGGGTACATTGAGGGAGAATTTAGCATGGCAAATGCACCTAATCAGCATGTCTTATGGACTGTGGGAGGAATCCGGAGCCAACCCACGCAGACACGGGGAGAACATGCAAACTCCGCACAGCGACTCAAACCGGGATTTGAACCCAGGTTCTTGGTGCTATGAGGCAGCACTGTGCCGCCTACCTGAAGGATACAGATGAAGTTGACTTGCAAAAGAACCAGAGGATAGAAGAAAATAATGAGGATATGAAATGTACTGCCTGAAAAAGAAGCAGATTCAATGGTAAAGTTCCAAAAGAAATTGGATAAATACTTGAAAGGGAAACATTTTCAAGGTTGTGGGGAAAGGATCAAGAGGTGGGACTAAATGGACAGCTGTTTCAAAGAGCTGGCACAGGTGTCATGGACTGAATGGCCTCACTTTGTGCTGTTTAATTCTATTATTCCCCTCTTGTCATATATTATTCACCCTCCAAATCAAAAAGCAATGCTTTTACTTTGTACATAATCATTTAACAATCTAAATAACTACCTGCTTGGTTGAGTCCTGGAGGCCAAATGTGCATATTTCATACAAAACCCGGGAATGGAGAAGAAAATGAACACCTTGAGAAACTGATGATACTGGCTTGGTAACATTATGGATTCCTAAGCAACGCTATATAAAAAAAGGTAAATAAAAATTATTAGTGTTTCAAAGCCAATTATACATATTATGTGCTAGCCAATGATATTTCAACAATATACTTAATGATAAAAAAAGCTAATTTAGTTACCACAAAATTACTGTACCTGCCCTTATGATAAAATTATCTCCTGGTAGAACAGCATACATCAATATTAATAATACATTAAATATTTTGCAGCTTTAGGCTCATCTCATCTTAGCTCAATACTAGCTCTCTGAACTGAATTAAAAGATTTTGGAGTCCAGGACTTTATTAGACTGACACTTTAATGCAATATTGTGGATTGCCTTACTGTTAAAATACCAGCTTTTGGATGAGTCATAAGAAGAGGCCTGTCTGCTAGTACAGGTAGACGCAAAATAAATCATTTTTGCTCCGTGGAAATGCTGGGGAATTCTCATGGTTTCTGGACTGCTTTATCAGAAACAGATAATTTGTCCATTTATCACACTGCTGCTTGTGTGTAAATTAGCAACGTGAAAATAGCCATTACATTTCAAAGGCAATTCTTTGACTGTGAATTTCTTGAGATGTCCTGATTGATTCAGAGTAGACTCAAGGTTGAGCTCTTGTTTTACTCATCTAATATGGTTGGAAAAAATGTTCCATGGTCAAGACAGCTCCTCACTTCATTCTTCACAGTGAACTCAATGGTGCATGAACACAGAACAAAGTCTCAAGTTACCTTCATAACACAGACTAGCAGACTCTGTTCAGACTCTGTTCACTATTGCCTGAGACTCCTGCCAGCAGCCTTCACCATCCTTACCTATCAGTTCTCATCTCTCTTGCTGTGTGACAAGCAGTGTGCATGTGATGTTCACTCTGCCCTGCCTCAGCCCACCTCTCCCGCTTTCCCCCAGCCTCTGTATCCACCTCAACTTACCTGGTTTCAGCTTCAACCAATGCACATTAATTAAGAAGGTTACATTGAATTTTACAGCACAGAAACAGGCCATTCAGCAGCAAAATGTTCAATGCTTCCACATGCGGAACCTCCACCTTTACTTGATCTCACCCAATTAATATATCCTTCCAAACCTTTCTCCATTATGTACTTCTCCTTAAGTGCATATGTACATTAGTAAAAGTCAAATCTACAGGTCGTTAGCAGATCAAAATCGTTTTTAGCTCACCTTCACAAGATTTAAAGAACAGTGATAAGATTCGACTTTAATAGCTGGCAAGGGGTGAGACAGAAATTTCAGGAACACTTTCTGACTCTCTCCCTGAAGTACTGGGCTGGCCTGAGAAGATTTTGAACTGTGGGAATACAAACAGTAACAATATTCTTCAAAGTTTCCCAAACACGTCACATTACCTTTCTGAGCAGAATAAAACATGGCAGCTGCCAATATTTCAAAACAAACTTTTTTTTTGCAGTTACATAAAATTATTTCAATACGATACGTTTTCACTAAAAGTTTTCCCGAATATTGCTCCTGGAAAATACATCTGGTGATAATTTGCTGTGGCAGAATATCTAATGATTTCTCCCGTTAGTTAGACTTACCCTTGCATGCTTAAGTTTTAAATTGTTTAAGATGGCAAGTTTCTGAAAGTGTGAGATGACAAGGTCACAAGGAGGGAAACAGGGTTTCAGGAACACAGCAAACAGCCATGGACCTCCTTGATCAATCAGAATACCAGACTGTGAAATTAACAGCACAAAGACTGAGAAGGAGGTTTAAAACTGTGTGTGTGTGGATTCAGTGCTAAATCAGGCACAGACAAAAAAAGAGGGAAAGAGTGACTGGATGTAGAGAGAGGAATAAAACAATTTTAAATTATACCTTTTTACAATCTCTAGCAAATAAAATCTGAAGGAATGATATCCCATACTTGTAACAGTTAGTTTACAGTGCCAGAGATTATTTGGCATTAGCTAACACTAATTATGCAATATAAAGTAGACTGAGATAGATAAAACTTAACTTGAGTTTACTTTGACAGCCTTTTAATGCATTTCAATGGTGAGGCAAACAGTAAAATGTCCTTTTTTGTCTGAGTAACAGCAGAGTGGCACAAATTGGACCTCAAACTTTGAATATCTGTGGTAACTGCGTATCTGCCTATTGTCTGAAGCTGCTGTATTGTTTATATATATATAAATGACAGCAAGTGCTATTAACCTCACTGCCATTTTGACAGCAAATTAGGGTCATATATCTTTTTATGCTTTAATTCAACACAGAAACTGCTTCTTTAAAAAACTGTGCAAATATGTATACATAATTCAAAATAATAATTCAATAATTCATTTTTCTAGGCATTATTGGAACATAGAATCCTACAGTGAAGGAGGAGACCATAAGGCCCATCGAGTCTGCACCAACCACAATCCCACCCAGACCCACCCTATCCCCATAACCCCATGCACTTACCCTAGCTAGTTCCCCTGATACTAAAGGGCAATTTAGCACGGCCAATCCACCTAACCCACACATCTTTGGACTGTGGGAGAAAACCGGAGCACCCAGAGGAAACCCACACAGATACAGGGAGAATGTGCAAACTCCACAAAGACAGTTACCCAAGCCGGGAATCGAACCCGGGTACCTGGCGCTGAGAGACAGCAGTGCTAACCACTGTGCACCGTGCTGCCCACACCTTATTTGCATCTTGGTCTCCAGCATCACATTGTCTTCAAAAAATATTCTTAGAACCTTTCGCTCAATGAAGATATTTGAGTTTAGTATAGAATTTCTGAATAATTGAATTATTACAAATGAAATCTTATTGGTAAAGTAAACTTGCCAGGTAGCCGTTGGAGGGGTTGGGGGTGGGGTAGAAGAGGCACAGATAGAGAACGCGAGGAGGCGGCTAGATTTTTCTGCTGTAGCTTTAGTAGTCACATCAAATATCATCACCTATCCTTTCAACTGGCAAAATAGTAACATGAGTTTAAAGACAATAAGCAAAAGTCAGGTTGCAAGGATGTTATGTAGCTAAATCAATAATTTCTTTATGCAGCCCCTTTCGCTTGAGAAAAAGGCGGTGAACCACCTTCTTAGTAGTTTGCTCGGTAATTTCAGAGGACAATTCAGGGTTAATCACATTGCTGTGGATCTGGAGTCACATATATATCAGACCTGGTAATGATAACAGATTTTTTAAAAAAGGACGTTAGTGAACCAGATGAGTTTTGTTTTTAAAACGGCAGTCCAGTAATACCATGGGCGCTATTACTGACAGCAGCATTTTATCCCAATTTTTATACTTAATTAATTGAATTTAAATTCTTCTGCTGAGGGGGTGGGATTTGAATTGATGTTTCTGGATGCTAAAGCCAGGCCTCTGGATTGCTAATCCGGTAAAATAGCCATAGTGCTGCCACTTCATTAAAAATAATTGAGGAAATTTATGATTCATTCACTTTGAACAATGGACATACAACAGACTTTTGTAGAAAGACATTGCAAACTGTTTTGACACCTTCAATGAAATAATGTTATCTAAAGGCCCAGATGTCTAAGAAAATCATTCACAATCTACACTGACTGTAGACAAAATAATCTCATTTGCTAAACTATTCCAAGAGGATGGCTTTAATATATTCTGATGAAGCAAAAGAGGCATTGCTTGGGTTCTATTGATGAGAAACAGAGTTTTGGCACATTCCTACATCTACATTAGGGGAAGATGTGATTGGAATGAGAAATTCCCGCTATTTACATTTCCGAGCAGATTTCGATGTATTTTCGGATAAGCTGTAATTGCTGATGATAGGGAAGGCTGATCACAGCCTGGTCTGCAAACTCAATCAAGTCCATAAGGTTCCTTTCACCCTGGAAAGAGAAAAATGAATTTGATGGAGACGATTCTTTTCAAATATTCAAAAAAATATTTTACATCCAGTAAACCATCTATTATATACAAAAGACAGCGTTTGAAATCACTAGTCAACTATGCAAGTTGGCAAAAAAAAGTTGCCAAATTATTGTTTTACATCACATCTTGCATCATTTACAAGTAGCATCAGTGCAATGATGATGGTGCGTAGGTACTCTGGCTTCTCTTCTATGACAAAGAAGGTATCTCTTTTTATAAAGCACCAATGAATACATAACAATCTGTAAATGTTCCAACTGTTGCATTATATTTTTCTTTCAACATGAAATCAAAACTGTGCAGAAAACAAACAATTAACACAGGTTTTTGATGAACCATGTTCAAAACATGTCTGTGCTTGCTGTAGAAATAGTGACAATTGATGTACACTTTTTAAAAAATTGTAATACTGGTTGTCATCAGCTGCTGCTCCATTAAAGGATGATGCCTACTCAGGGTCAAGTTTCTGCCAGGGGTCTTTTTGACTGAACAGGCTCTTTTTCAACCTGCACTGGGCACACTGGGTAGGATGTCCCACAAGGAAATGGGATCCAAAGCACAGGATTGGTGCTTTTCTTTGCTGTCACTCTGCCTCATCATTGAGGTGTTGGGACTCGAAGCATGATACAGATTGCTGGACCGATTGTCGCAATTCTGAGCAACTGGTAGCAAGTTCCTTCCAGTTGTTAAGGTCAATAGTGTTGAAGTTCAAAGAAAGCGTTGGAGTATCTTTGAAGCACTTTCATCATCCTCACCTGGGTCAATGGCCATTTCAGAATTGAGACCTGGTGGACTATTTCTAGCCACGTGGACAGTGGTCAGTCCTTAAAACGCTGACCAGTCGCTTGAAGTTTATTTTCTATGAATTTTGCCTGAATGACTGGAAAACCTGGCTTCAAGAAAGTCACTAGCATTGGGTCAATGGCCCTCCCACTGAATCTGGAGGGTATAGAAGACGCGCTTCTGACAGAATTTCTCAGCGCTGATACACAGATCTAAATTTTTGCTGCATGGTGATGACAACTGCTCTGTCCATTAAGGTTTCTGCTGACTTGCAGAGGACTTTGTTGTCAAACACTCAGCCACAATTTGTAGAAGGCTGAACTTACACAGCTGGTCCAGTGGAGGCTGTCCTCAGCAACCCTGATCTTTAGAGGGAGGAGACTGCCGAGGTATGGGAAGTGCTCAACATGATCCAGAGTCTCTCCTTCAATATATATTGGGAATTGGAATATTTGGCTGACCAAGTGTGGGTTAATTAGTTTTATTTAGGCAACATTCAAGGACAGGCAAAGTTTCTTTCTGAATCGTTGAATGGTTTCAAGAGGGAGATAGACATATTTTTAATTAAAAAAAGGGAAAGAGGGATATGGCGAACAAGTGGGGAGATGGATTTGAGACCAGGGAGAGATCAGCCATGATCCGATTGAATGGCAAAGCAGATTCAAAGGCTGAACTTGCCTACTTCTGCTCCTAATTCCTTTGTTCTTGTCTGAAGAATTTAAGAGATCGAGAGTGGCACACTGCCGTCATCTGCAAACTACAGATCATAATATCTATGGTGGTCAGTTAGCATTTTCATCAAGATGGACACAAGAGGGCAGCTGATCTTTGATGAGGTAAACTGTGAATAGTATGGGGGCCATCACACAGCCTTGCTTGAACCCCAGCCCGGAAACTAACTAAGTATTTCCCTCCTGCCTATTACAGGGAAGATCCAGACATGCATGCTCCTGAATCACCTACTTCCCATGGCTGGGAAAATCAGAGACATTGTGGCTTTAGACCTTCCAGGTCTGACATGGTAGTTGTTGCCAGACAATCCCAAAGAAAAGTCCAGAATAACACCAGAGACTCAACAGAAAATGCTGGAAAATCTCAGCATCTGTGGAGAAAGAATGGAGACAAAGTGAAGTCAGAATGACTCTTCATCAGAGCTGAAGACAAAGAAAATCAGACAAGATTTATACTGAGCGGGTGGGCATAGGCAAAAAAAACGTAAAATGGTGATGACAAAGGCGGAGAGAGGTGCTAAGAGCGTTCATTAAGAGATTGGAATGTGTGAATGGCAGCACAAAGGTGCAGAGTGTAGGAATGCGGCAATCGGCCCTAGTGGGTTGGAGGGGGAGCAAGATGGAAAGCAAAATTTTAAAAGTGGAAAAATAAAAATGAGAATATAAAGTAATACAAATAGATGAATAAGATGAAAAGATGAAATAAAAGAAATGGAGATGGAGTGGAAGTGGAGGAGAGAGCTCATGCTCTGAAGTTGTTGATCTCAATGTTCAATCCAGAAGGCTGTAAAGTGCCTCGTGACTCAAAACGTTGGCTCTATTCTCTCTCCACAGATGCTGTCAGACCTGCTGAGATTTCCAGCATTTTCCGTTTCAGATTCCAGCATCTGCAGTATTTTACTTTAATACCAGAGACTCTTCATCGCATTCACTGACCCAACTTAAGCATTTCACCCAGCACCTTTTTAGTAAATGGATTGTGCTACAACAATTTGGGTGTTCAAGAAACGTCATCAACATTCTGCAATTGCTTCATGATGATATGACTGCAACTGCTTTGAGTGGGAGATCTGAAATGGATGTCTTCAAAATTCGGATTATAATATAATTAATGGTAAAATCAAACCTTGTGCCATTGATACTTCCTTCATATTCCTAAATCTCTGTTTGGTATTTATCTAACTTTAAAAAAAACGGAGTTTCATGCAGGAAGAATTCTGTTCAAAATCTGAACAAAAATGTACACTAATACCACTCCACAAATACAGTAACTTCTTAAAAATTCATTTATAGGACATAGGCTCCGCAAGCTGGGCCAGCCCCAATTGCCCTTAAGCTGAGTGACTTGCTGGGCCATTTTATTAGGCATTTAATAATCAACCACATTGCCATGGCTCTGGAGTCACATGTAGGCTAAACCAGGTAAGGATGGAAGATTTCCTTTCCTAAAGGACATTCGTGAACAAAATGGGTTTTTACAACAATCAACAATGGTTTAATGATCATCAGACTTTTACAGAATCACAGAATATTACAGTGCAGAAGCTCATCAAGTCTCCACCAACACATGAGATGGCTTGACCTGCCCACCCAATCCCACTTACCAGCACTTGGCCCATAGCCTTGAATGTTATGGCGTGCCAAGTACTCATCCAGGTACTTTTTAAAGGATGCGAGGCATCCGCCTCCACCACCCTCCCAAACAGTGCATTCCAGACTGTCAACACCCTAAGTTAAAAGGTTTTCCTTAAATCCCCCCTAAACCTCCCATCCCTCACTTTTAACTTGTGTTCCCTCAACTAAGAGAAACAGCTGCTCCTTATCCACCCTGTCCATGCCCTTCATAATCTTGAATACCTCAAACAGGTCATCCCTCAGTCTTCTCTGCTCCAGAGAAAACAACCCAAGCCTATCCAACCTCTTTTCATAACTTAAATGTTCCATCTCAGGCAACATCCTGGTGAATCTCCTCTGCACCCCTTCCAGTGCGATTACATCCTTCCTATAATGTGGTGACCAGAACTGCACACAGTACTCCAGCTGTTCTACACAACTCCATCATGACCTCTCTGCTTTTGTAATCTATACCCCGATTGATAAAGGTGAGTGTGCCATATGCCTTTTTCACCACCCTATTAATCTGCCTTTTCGCCTTCAGAGATCTATGGACAAACAAAGAAGAAAATTACAGCACAGGAACAGGCCCTTCGGTCCTCCAAGCCTACACTGACCATTCTGCCCAAGGTCCCTTTGTTCTTAGGAACTTCTCAGTGACAAATTACTCCTTCCAAAGTGTATCACCTCACACTTTTCAGCGTTAAACTCCATCTGCCACTTATCCGCCCATTTGACCATCTTGTCGAGATTTTTCTGGAACCCAAGGACACTCAGGGTGGTTGACACTCAGTGTTAACCACCCTGCCAATCTTTGTGGCATCGGCAAACTTACTGATCCTACTCCCCACATAGTCATCTATTTCATTCATATAAATGATGAACAATAGGGGGCCCAGCACGGATCAATGTTGTACGCCACTGATCACTGGTCTCCAGTCACTAAAGCAGCCATCTTCATCACCCTCTGTCTCCTACCACTAAACCAATTATGAATTCACCTAGTCAGATCACCCTTTATCGCCTTCTTAATAAAGTCTCCCATGTCCAGATTTAGAACTAATGACAAACTTGCCAAACAGTTATGAATAAAATAGAAAAAGGATGCATATTTGTAGAAAGCACAATTCAAACTCAATTGTTTATTAATCACACACTTTACTTTCTTTAAAATGGTCGCACACAAGAAGTGCCCTTGTGGAAAGGCAAATCAGTATATAGCATGTACTGTAAGCAGAAAACAGAAAGAAACAGGTTTAGCATTTATGGTTCATAACCTGGATATTGTTAGTAGACAAATATCAGAAGCTACCGGTCCTATATCTCTGAAGCCAGATTGAATGACATTGGCATAAGCCTGGCAGAATCTCTTTTGCATCGTTCTTATGAACGGTGGTGCAAAAGGACAAAAAAATTCTATTTCATTTAAAATAGGATTTAAGATTTAGAAGATTACATTCAATCATTAATGTAAGCAGCAGCATTGCAAAAACACACGCATGTATTGTCTGAGGACTTATAACCTGATACACTCTTTCAAACAGAGCAATACATGAAAATATGCAACTCTCTGACTTGCTGTGTGAAAACAAGAACCAGATTTGCTCTTTGAAAAACAAAGTCAATTTCAGAAATGTTTTCAGGCCGAATAAATAAAACAGTAGTAATTACCTTTGCTTCAACTTCCTTGATAAAAGTACACGTATACTCCATCGAGTGTGCTATCTCTGTTGCTCTTTTATACATCTTGTAACTCTCCGGGCTAACCTGCTCTAAGTAGACAGTGATGGACTCATGAATGCTGAGATAGCTCAAACGGAATGATACATCCAGGGACAGAAGATACAGAGCATTTCCTATGCTCTCTGGCAGAATCTCACTAGCCTGTGAGAGAATTAAAACCTTGAAATAAGTCACAAATATAATCACTTCCAGCAAAACATTAGAAAACTATAACTTAAGTTCACCGGGACAGATGCCAAGTGCAGTTTATTTACTCAGTGTTTCCTGAAGTGACTTTTATGCTCAGTTTCACAAAATGTAAAGCTGCTTTAGCTACAGGTTTGATTTAGTGAAAGATCAAAATATTTACCTCCAGCAGAAACTATTTTCATTTAATTTTGGATTTCAGATATCTTGTGCCAATTTCGAGAGTAAATGTTTCTGTTACGGTCCCTATACAAATATATGTCTTTCCCCCACTGAATTCCAAAACTATACCGAGGGTTTGAATAGGAAACATTTTCAACATCCTAAAGCTAGAGAGAGTAAACGACAAATGATCCAAAGCTCCTCCTCCTATGATGCCTGCTGGAAAGTTCACAGACTGACAACCATCTGATAAAGACAGTACTCAGCAAGATTGTGGTGTTCCTCAAGGCAGGATAATTTGTCAACAAATGTTCAATTCATAATTGAAGCATGACCACTAAAAGGTGTTATAATAGAGAATTGAGAGAATGGTGTTCAGCACTCATGGTTTACAATTCAGAAGTCAGGAAAAACTTTGAACCAAGAGGAACAAAATAAGCTATTCTGCAAAATCTCTGCAGCCAGTTTGAATTATATCTCTTGGAATTGCATTCTAAATAATCACCATCGTCAGTACAGGAGTAGATGAAAAGTGGAATGGGGAGGGAACGGTGATCATCTGCATGATTAGTGTCTCTCAGTTAACCTTTTTAAAAATAGCTTAATTAGTAAAAACTGCTGGTGGGAGCAATAATGGCTTTAGGAGTCAGGAGGCAAGTTATTTACTGCAGAAATTCCAGCCTGTGACCTGCTCTTGTAGCCACAGTACTTATATAGCTTGCTCACTTCAGTTTCTGGTCAATGGTGATACACAGGATGTTGGTGGCGAGGGATTCTGCAATGGCAATACTAATGAATGTCATGGGGAGAAGGTTAGATTCTCTCTTGTTGGAGATGGTCATTCAGCCCGAGCCTGAATGACACCCAGGTCTTGCTGCATGCTGGCATGGGCAACTGCGTTTTCTGAGGAATTACCAATGGAACTGACGACTCTGTAATCACATTCATCTTTGACCTTATGGAGGATAAGGCCATCGATGAAGCAGGTAAAGATGGTTGCCTTAAACACTGTCCTGAGGCACTCCTGCAGCAATACACTGGGCTTGGGAAGTTCGGCCTCTAACAATTACACTATTTCTTTTGAACGAGGTTTGACTCCAGCTGGTGAAGAGCTTTCCTCTGATTCCCAATGAGTTCAATTTTCACTGCAGTTCTTTGATGCCACACGCAGTCAAATACTGCAATGTTGTCAAAGATAATCACCTCATTTCTGGATTGAGCACTTCTGTCCATGCTTGGACCAATGCTGTAAGGGGTCACAAGCCAAGCGATGCTTCCAGAATCCAAGATGAACATTGGTGGGCAGGATCAATGACACAGTTCTCAAACAGCATATGCTTGTGAAACATGAACCAAAATATCTACTGTTAGATATGATTCTGCGATTCGGAAGGACTTTCAGAATAATCCCAAGTGCACTAATCATAAGAGGTTTGCAGCCCAAAAAGTGGCCACTTGGACCATCGCGCTTCTGCCAGCTGAAGAACGAGCTACTCAGCCTAATCCCACTTTCCAGCATTTGGTCCGTAACCCTGCAGGTTATGGCATTTCAGGTGCATATCTAGACACCTTTTAAATGAGTTGATAGTTTCTGCCTCTCCTTCCCTTTCAGGCAGTGAGTTCCAGACTCCTCTCCCTCCCCCCCCCCACAAATCTGGGTGAAAAGACTTTGCTCATCTCCTCGCTAATCACTTTAAATTGAGGAGTCAGGAGGCAAGTTATTTACTACAGAATTTGCAGCCCATGACGTTCTCTTGTAGCCACAGTACTTATGTAGCTTGCCCACTTCAGTTTCTGGTCAATGGTGAAACACAGGATGTTGGTGGTGAGGGATTCTGCAATGGCAATACTAATGAATGTCATGGGGAGAAGGTTAGGTTCTCTCTTGTTGGGAGACGGTCATTCAGCCCGAGCCTGAATGACACCCCCAGTCACTGACCTATCTGCTAAAGTAAATAGGCCCTTTCCTTGCACTGTATCCAGGCCCCTCACAATTTTGTACATCAAATTTCCCCTAAGCCTCCACTGTTCCAGGAGGAACATCAGTCTAGCCAATCTTTCCTCATAGCTGCATTTCTCCAGTCCTGGCAACATCCTTCTAAGTCTTGTGTACCCACTCTCATGCAATTGCATATTTTCTGTAATGAGGTACCCAGAACCGCACACGCTACTCAAGTTATGTCCTGTTATTTTATTCTATGCCTTGGTTAATAAACTAAGGGATTCCATGTGTCATCTTAACCATATTATCAATCTGCTTTGCTACCTACAGGAATCTGTGGACGTTAACTCCAAGGTGTCTCACTTCCTCCACACCTCTCCGTATCTTCCCATTTCTCGGTAATTTTTTTGTTTAACCTCCCTCAAGTCAGAATTGTTTTGTCCTGCTTTTTCTTGACAAGGCATATCTGGGCAATTTTTCACATTGTCAGACAGATGTTGTATTGTAGCTGTGCTGGAACAGCTTGGCTAGAGGCACATCTAATTCTGGAGTGCCAGTCATCATGGCTAATGCAGGATGTTGCCTGAGCCCATAGGCCTTGCTGTAACCAGTGTACTCAGACCTCTGTTGATATCACATAGAATGAAGTACATTGGTTCGCTGGCATCTATGAGAATGGGCATCACGGGAGGAAGCCTAGATGGATCACCCTAGCTTTTTACACTCACGTGATCCACTATCATTGAGGAAAGGATATTTGCAAAGTGATGATGCCCACGCGACATGGAGAACATCCTTGATGTGAAGAGGGGTTTCTTTCTCCACAAGGATTGTAGTGGTCACTCCTGCCAATTCCACATGCAACAGGTAGAATGGTGTGGATGAAATCAAGTAGGAATTTCCACTTATGTTGGTTCTGTTACCATTTGCCACAGGCCCATTCAGGCAGATGTGTCCTTTAGGAGCAGATATGTCCTTAAGGGCTCAAGCAGCTCAGTCAGCTACTAAGCTAAACAATATACATTCAGAACAGATCTTGCAACAAAAGATTGGGCATCCTTGAGATGTTGTGAGCCATCAGCAGCAGCAGAATTATATTCAACACAATCTAACCTCATGGATCTCGATATCCCTTACTCCACCATTACCTTCAAGCCAGGCCAACCCTATTCAATGATGAGTGCAGGACAGCATGCCAAGAGCAGAGAGGTATGAATCTTGTGAAGCTAGAACACATAACTACGTGCATGCTAAGCAGCAAAAATAGCAAGTGATTGACAAGAGCTAAGCTATCTCACAACTAAGAGGTCAGATCAGAGCTCTATAGTTGTGCTATATACAGTCATGAATGTTTGCAGATAACTAAACCACTATAGGAGGAGGAGGAGGCGGCATCGCCACAAACACGCCCACGGGAATCTAGATGAAGGGCACGATGTAAAGTTTGGTTGTATACTGTGTCACTTTTAATTTCACGCAGTACATCCTGTAAAGTAAGCCTGGATTTTTAACATTACTGAAAGATATGCAAAATTATGCCCATCTGCTTGTGGTCCCTGCAATATACTTTTGGGATTTTGGAATGTACATATGGCAAGGATATTACTTGTAGAAGTTCATCTTAACTCAAAATTATTGCAGACGAAGATAGTTTTGGGGAAGTTCCCTAAACCCCAAATATCACTATTTTAATCTCCATAAAGTCATGTGGCTCTAGAGTTATGTTCAAGACTATCTCTAATTCCAAGCGCCATGAAAGAAATTAATCTGCTCCAGACTGAACATAGGTTCTTCCTTAAAATGGAAAACACAACAGCCGGTGGAGGAAGAAATAAAATGGCTGGCTTTAGTTTAAATTGAAAATACAATTACATTCAATATAAACAAAGCAACAAGAGGCGATGGGATTTTTTTTTTAAGGTTTGCCCTTACTTCATTTTGATAAGCTATTGCCCCAGGGTTACAGACATGACCATGCTTGTGTGTATAATTCTTCTAGAACAAGCAGTTTGCTCTGTTCCCATTTAGTCATGGGTTTGTGTATAATACATGGGGCAAAACATTAGTTTGCTTGAACCAGTTTTTTTTTGCGGGGGGTCGGGGGGGACTTTGGAAATACTAACACACTCATGTTAGTAATTCTCAGTAGAAAGCATATCACTCATTGCAAAAACCGTGTTTTACGATAAATTGAAAGAACACAGAATTTTCAAAATGCTTGCCTCTTTAGTCTCAAGTTTCCTTGTACAATATTATAATATAAAATCTTGACTTTGATTGGTGTACAAGTAACTCTGACAAATTAGCAGTCCCTCTAGATTGATCCCAGAAGGTAACTAGAACGTAACCAATGTAATTTCAGACTCATTTATCACTAAAATTCACTGGAGATATCACATTGTAATTTTATTCTGTTCTCAATGAGCCAGATTTTTGGTGACAGTTATTATTTCGGAATGTATACACAGGACGATGCCAGGCCTAGCTTCTGAATGTAGACAACCACACTATGTACACCAGGCCCTGTGCAGAACAAAGCAAGGGTGGCACCCCACCAACAATATGCAGTAGCATCAAGGGAACTTCAAAGAGACAAGCTTCTTGAGAATTCTTTATTGTTTCAAGTTATCTCAAAATGCATTTTCTGCAGTGAGTGATATACGATCTTCCCATTTCCTGACTGATGCACAGGAACATTTTATGGGTTGTGTTAATTATTTCCAAAGGTTCCCTCAAAGAGGAAAGTTTGAGATTAGTTTAAGCAAGCTAACATTTTGTCCCATATCCCATTCACAGAGTTAGGCTAAATGGGAACAACACAGAGTGCACTTTCCAAAGTATCTTTGCAAATTACACAATTGTGTCATGTCTGTAACCCTCAGGGCAATAGCTTGTCAAAATTAAGGAAGGAAATTGCTTCAAAATTCTCATCAACTGATGCTGCCTTGCACAGCTAAGCATTTCTACTGCATGTTCCACTGCCTGCACCCAGTGCCCTGTTATGTCATGCACTTTACAGGATTGATGGTCAACTAAAACAGCAATGTTATAAAAGACCAAAAAGGAAATCATAAATGCAAAAACTTGGAATCACCAGTTAGTTTCAGAAACTAGGATCAATATTGCAATTATTAATATACTGAGTAACTATGGCAGCCCTCAAGCCAGTTTCTCAGTGTGCTCATAAATTCACACACGGAGGGAAATATAGATCGCATTGTACAGTTTTTAAAAATCTATTGGAAATAACTGACAATTATTACCTATTATGATTGCGCTTGCTCGGTAAAATGAACTAGATCATCATCTCACCTTTTCCACAGGGAGAATTATTTGTAGCAGACGTACAGTGAATAATGCAATGCTGACAAATGCCATTCGGTGATGCACTATAGTAGCCTCTGGCTGCTCTGCAGTAATGCTGCCATTGTGATAGCCCAGAGCTTCCCCTAAAGCATCGAAGCTTGCTACAAGGTTTTCTTTCTGTAAACAGCAGGAATGAAAATTATTGCTTTGCACAGACCAGGAACACCGGCTAATTACATGCTGCAACAGGTTATCAAAGTCATAATGGCTTTTGTAAACAAAATCAAAATGTACAGATATCAATGTGTGCTGTAAAAGAAAGGTACAATTAAACATTGAGTGATTAAAAATAACAATTTAAGCAATTGTTTAAAGACATGTATTCATCTGAAAGTAAGAACACGAGAGCCACAGCTGAAAAATAATCATATGGTCAAATGAAGTTTATTCTCTCGTATGTCACCTGATCTGCTAATGCATTTTGAATGAGTGTATTTGACTATCACCTTCCTTGGCAGGTTAGATAATCTTAGCTTACATGATCTTGAGGTGAGATCTAAACAAACGTTAACGTGATTTAATAGGGCTGAAACAGAGAAACCATTTCTTCTGGTGGAAGTGATCAAGAACAAGAGGACATGGAATTCTCAGTCCCAAAAGGTCGTGGAAGCTGGATCATTAGAAGTATTTAAATTGGAAGTGGATAAATATTTGACAGATCAAGAAATAGAGGGCTATGGGGAAATAACACAGAAAAGGGGCCGAGGCCAACATAGGTCAGCCATAATTGTATTGAATGACCAGCAGGCTTGAAGGGCCTGGTTGCCATTCCTACTTCTATTTCTTGTGTTGCTGTGTGACGTGATCTCAAAATTAGAGGAGGGCCATTTAGGAGCAAAGCATAAAACACTTTTTCAAAGAAAGTGCAGTAGAAATTTCTTCCAAAGTTCCCCCCCAAAATGTTGCAGATGCTAGGACAACTGGTACTTTCTAGACTGAGTTAGATAGCTTTTAGTTAGATAAAGGTATCAAAGGATATGGAGAAAATATGGAAAAATGAAGTTTAGGTGCAAATCAGCTAAAATCTAACTGAATGACAGGGGAAAACAAAATGTTGCTATGTCCTGTTCCGATATCCTGCGTGAGGTCAAGATCCTTGCTGAACTCCCAGTTCCCAAATCCTCCATTTCAAATTCTCATCTTTATGTTTAAATCGCTTCATTACTTCCCCTTCCCTCTCTGTAACACCCTCCACCTCCATAACAAGTTTTCCTCCCACACCTCAGGCCAACCACTGCATTCTTCCCTCTCCCCCACCATGGACAGCTGTGCCTTTATCCTACTTAACCCCAATCATCCGGAATTCACTCAAAGAACTATCTCGCTTTCTCTCGACGACTTGTATTAAGATGCTCTTTAAAATGCATCCCCTTGACCAGACTTTTGCCCACCCCCTCCTAATATCCCTTCTTTAGCTTGGGATCCAATGGCATCTGAATAGGCCCATGTGAAGTGCCTTTTGGATGTATTTTTTTTCTTGCACAAATATACGAGTTGCTATCCATATCCCTGGCACATTTATGCTCTTGGGTCCTCCTCACCTAATACACCTTGAAGTAAAACATAATGAACGGGAACAAGCTAGCTTGAATACCAAATTGCCATTATCTGTACCCATTTTCTTCTTCTGTTTCACTTCTAAATGTTAGAAATATTTTCTAGCAGCACATATGTACTGAACACTATGTCTCACCTGGTCCTTATGAATGAAGTGGCGCATGCCAGACATGGTGCTGGTCAAGGAGGGCAAACTTGTGTAATGCAGGAAACTGCTATGAAACCTGCCCGCTCCGCAAACAAATAACTTCAGAGCAGGAATTAGTAATGACTGTCTCCAGGCAATGGATTTTTAAAAATTGGTACTGTCAGCAAAGCAGACTTACAAAGTAAGATTCCTACAGCTTCAGATCACATCCCCACCTGAGCGCTTCCAGCAGACAACATTGTAAGAATAGTCCACCCGTAAGCAAAATACTGTGAATGCTGGAAATCTGATATTATCATTGCATATCAAACTGCTAATACACATAGCTATAGTCTGACTTTGATCTCGGAATTTAGCAAGGGCTCGTCTTTCAAAAACAATTATCGAGGCAGATTTCCAAATTAGCACTGCTCTGACATTTATTTGCCAGGATATTTACTCATACAACTGGGGTCTGTTTCAAGCTCTGAAGATTCTTAGTACAGCTAGAGAACTGAGCTGTTTGTGTGCGTATATTAATGTCACTACAATGTGGACTTATTACTGATTTACTGCTTCCCTCTACTGGTTAAAACCAGAATATTCACCTGCAGATCAAGAAACTGATCAAAACCATCTTACCTAAATAACTGTGGTACCTTTCTTGTGGCAGTGGTCAGTGGGATTTTAAGCAGGATTTGCCAAGATAGCTATTACTTGTATTTGGAGAAAAGCAGGAGTAATTTTTAGGCTTACCATGCCCACTGGAATTAAATAAAGAACCCTGCAAATACTCAATATCTAACTGCTGTTACGTACGATGGTCTTTTTAAATCAAGGCATTATGTAATAATTCTTATTTCCACCCCTTACTCCTCGCCAAACTTTGGTGGCATTTATCAATGTCTGCTACACTCCCAGAGTCATATCCTGAACTTAGCAAAACCCCAAATGCACAGGAGTGTGACTTGGGCAGCACGGTTGCAGTGGTTAGCACTGCTGCCTCTCAATGCCAGACACACAGGTTCAATTCCCAGCTTGGATCACTGTCTGTGTGGAGTCTGCACGCTCTCCCCGTATCTGCATGGTTGGGTGCTCACTTCCTTCCACAGTCCGAAAGACTTGCAGGTTTGTTGCATTGGCCATGCTAAATTCTCCCTCAGTGCACCCAAACAGGCACGAAAGTGTGACGACTAGGGGATTTTCACAGTAACTTCATTGCAGTGTTAATTTAAGCCTACTTGTGACACGAATAAATAAGCTTATTATTTGATACATTGCAACAGTGACAGCAGTTGAAAAATACTTTATTGGTTGTAAAGCATTTGGTGGGGTGGTGGGGGAAGCGGGTGACATCCTGAATTTGTCAAAGATGCTACATAAATGTAAGGCTTTCGTTCTCTAATGTGCTAGAGACAACACTAGATTTGACTGGCATCAGGAATTGTAAAGAGAAATAACTGATGGATTTTTATTGCCATCTGCTCCCAATGGGGGTTTCCAATTTCTACCACTGGGTCCCTTTAGAAAAGGAAAACAGATGCCAGCACCCTTGGGGTGCAAATTTAAAAAATTAATCACTCTATGACTTCACATTCTGCATGGAGAACTGAACCAAGGACTGTACTTGATCTCAGATGAACAGGGCAATAACTGCCCTGACCTATTCAGTCTCATCTTAAGAAAATATTGGACACGGTTTATAGACATATCCAATAAATTAGATTTATGTAGTTCAAATATTTATGCAAACAAGCTCAGAAACGCAAGATGCCGGATAAGAACATGCACACAAGTGTACCATGTTTGACTCACTTAAACGCAGGCTGTGGCATATAATGAATAGTCTTACCAGTTCTCGACCTGTAAGACTGTCATCAACCCAAACATCTTCTGAGATTGAATCACTGATCAACAACACCACTTCAGCCAACAGCTCCAACACACACATCACAACCTTCCGACTACCTGCAAAAAAGCATTGCTGTTAACTTAATGCTTGATTTGATTTATTATTTTTGTGAAAAGTATTGTTTCTTACGCGCTATACAGACAAAGCATACCATACATAGGGAAGGAAAGGAGAGAGTACAGAATGTAGTGTTGCAGTCATAGCTAGGATGGAGAGAAAGATCAAATTAATGCAAGGTAGATCCATTCAAAAGTCTGATGACAGCAGGGAAGAAGCTGTTCTTGAGTTGGTTGGTACATGACCTCAGACTTTTGTATCTTTTTCCCAATGGAAGGAGGTGGAAGAGAGAATGTCTGGGATGCGTGGGGGTCCTTAATTATGCTGGCTGCTTTGCTGAGGCAGCAGGAAGTGTAGACAGAATCAGTGGATGGGAGGCTGGTTTGCAAGATAAATGCAGTGATTCAACAGCATTAAAAATCCAAATTTTATAAACCTAACATACTGAAGACAGCGACGGTAAATGGTCCAATTGCACTGGAAAAGAATAGTATTTAAGAATCTAGTAAAGGCAGATAAGTTTTGAAGAAACTTTTTCAGAATATGTTGGAGCAATATGCACTTAAAAAGAAAAATACAAGGGAAGTAGCTTTTGTTTCACATTTAAAGTATGCCATCACCTCATACAGAAAAGTACCTTCACATCATTTGCATTTTCTATAGAAACAATAATATTGTTGCATCAGACAATCCGCAAGGTCACTCAAGAGAATATTACTGATGTTAATTAACCCAGACAATCTTGCTATATTCCACAGTAAACAGCAGCCACAAGTTGTAATCTTCACAAACCACAGTGCTAACTAGGGATGCAGTATCCCAACCAGAGACATGGCTTCCCGTAGTTGGACATAGCCAAATGGTGTTCATAAATCATCTTAAAGTGGTAGCACTATTGCTTATTATGGAATTCCTTCAGAACAAATAAGGACGGTGTTGCCACAGTGATGCAGTCATTGAGAGGCTAGCAATGAGAACAACCTGAAAATGGGTTCCCCAAGCAGACTGGGGAGTGTTTATTTCTTTTTATATAATATCGAAAAATACTATTCTTCGATATAGAAGGATGAAGCACCTAAAACAATAACTGCTCCCCTCTGTTTCTCTCCACTTTATGGAAAGTGCAACAGGTTATCAAAGTTATAATGGCTTTTGTCACTGATAACCATAAGTGCCCTCAACTGTACATACAAGGAGCAACTGCCCAAAAGATAATTTTCCAAAATGCCAAGTTAAAAATTAACATAATACCCAAAGTTTGTTGAGCCTTCTCCACGTGAGGAATTATTTTTGATAATGGTCTTCCTGACAACCAACTCTTAGTGATTAACTTTTATATTTTACTCAGTGAGGTAATCTTTCAGTAGTGGTCAACGCACATTAACATAAAGTTCCGTGCTCATCAGTATCCACTATGACAGCATGTTGAGAAAATATACAATTCCTTTTTCCCTTTAAAGAACAATCTAAAGTATATCAAAAGAGCGAAGAGCCAGTCACTTCCCACTGCCCCCCCAACTTTGTTCCTCTTGTTGGAAGAAGACTAAGTAAATGCTAACCTAGATAAAATTACAGCAGCAAATTAACTTTTAATTGACATCAGCCATACCCTATTTAGTGTAGTTCCCCACAGTGAGCAGTGATCATAAAGGGACCGGCCAGTTTAACAGCTGGAAATCACAAGTGTGCTCCAGATTACCCGTGTGTAACACCATAATATCAATTAGCAAATAAAAGTATGGATAAATGGTAGTAATAGATGAATTACAGGGGAAAAAAAATCCAATTTTGGATTTCATTCTCCTTTTGAACAGATTTGATTTACTAATACTATGGGCTGAATTCTCCCATTTTGAGACTAAGTGCCATGGCAGGGGTGGGAACATAGAACCATAGAAAATTACAGCTCAGAAACAGGCCTTTTGGCCCTTCTTGTCTGTGCCGAACCATTTTATGCCTAGTCCCACTGACCTGCACTTGGACCATATCCCTCCACACCCCTCTCATCCATGAACCCGTCCAAGTTTTTCTTAAATGTTAAAAGTGACCCCGCATTTACCACTTTATCCGGCAGCTCATTCCACACTCCCACCACTCTCTGCGTGAAGAAGCCCCCCCCTAATATTCCCTTTAAACTTTTCTCCTTTCACCCTTAACCCATGCCCTCTGGTTTTTTTCTCCCCTAGCCTCAGCGGAAAAAGCCTGCTTGCATTCACTCTATCTATACCCATCAAAATCTTATACACCTCTATCAAATCTCCCCTCAATCTTCTACGCTCCAGGGAATAAAGTCCCAACCTATTCAATCTCTCTCTGTAACTCAGCTTCTCAAGTCCCGCCAACATCCTTGTGATAGACTGCTTCCTGCTGCAGAGGCTGGTGGGAAAACACGCCAAATCTTCCGACCTCGACAATAATGCACCTGTGTGTTTTATGCTGCATTCAGTAGCGGGGCAGTCCTGGATGGCACGTAGTCCACCATGGTGTCTGGGCACCATATTCAAAAGGTGCTCAACATCACTGATGCACTATTCAAGATAGATCACCAGGAATATTCTGAAGCTGGAAACTGAACCCCCTCCAGGCCACTGAATCTGGAAGGTCCACCTGCAGATGCTCCCCCCAGACACCCCTGCGGCATTACAGGGTTCAGGGCTGTCTTGATCCTAAACTCTGAGGGCATCCCCAGGCATTGTTCAGGTTCAACCCAACATTTGTACGGTATGTTGTTCCAAAAGTATTTCACGCCAGCATCACAGAGAATCAAGCATGGGGAGGGGTCAGACCTTCATCTGTATCCCATTTATAGAATGCAAATAAGATTCACGCCAGCCTTTGGCAGGCTTTCTGACCCACCATGGCAGGCACCAGTGGAAGATCAGGCTGTAAATTCACACTGACATAAAAACGATTGCTAGCTCCCCCACCACTGGACTTGCCAGCAGGGATGAAGTGGGGTAATTAAAATAATTTGATATGGAAACACATTAGGATGTACATTTACAGCTTTAGAAATAGGTGAATGTAGTTTGAATATTAATAGTTTTAAAGTCAGTTATGGGAGACTTTCAGGCATGACAGGAATGGTAGCTAAAACAGTTAAGCATTAAGGAGATAGCAAAGCCGACAGCGCGTCATTGTTGCTGTGAGTCAGGAAGGCCACACTATGGAGATAAGGGGCCATTTGTGTACTACACTGTGTTTTCTCTGTAACTGATTTATTGATATGCATGTAAGACCTCCTAATATTGTATAACCAAAAGATATAAATATGTTACACAGCCATCATATTGGGCAGACACTCTGTAGGAGCAGGGCTATGCCCCCCAAGTATGTTTCTGAATAAAGTCTCAGTTATTGCAACTTACAGACTTGAGTAGCTGCGATCATTTCCACAACAGGGGCGTGGGAGAATTCCACCCAAGTCTTTGGTATCACTAATGCTAGTTTTTTAATGCCATAAGGTCACAAATGCAAGTCATGCAAAATGTAATATAGGCCCTATTCGCTGGTATCAAATCTCAAATCAAAATTAATTGTAACAAGGCCAAATACAGAAATCAACTGCTATACCATCCTAACAATATGTCAACTCTAACCTCAGAGCAACACCTCCCATTCTACCAGTGTGCATTTTCAGATTGTGAAGACTCACAGGAGATTATAATAGTTCAACAGGGAGAAGTTATCCAATCTCAGCTGAATTCAACTTCAAGATCCATAATCTTTATACCTTCACTCTGATCCTCTTCCTAGGTTCAGGCAGTTCATACATTGGATATTTGGTCTACTGATCTTCAGACCCATCTTCCAGTACTTTTTGCCAGTTCTTGAGATTATCAGTTATGTTCTCATCAGCCCCACCACATCGTTGAATGTCATCTGCAAATATCGCTGACCAATGCGGGCGGCACGGTAGCACAGTGGTTAGCACTGCTGCTTCACAGCTCCAGGGACCTGGGATCAATTCCTGGCTTGGGTCACTGTCTGTGTGGTGTTTGCACATTCTCCTTGTGTCTGCGTGGGTTTCCTCCGGGTGCTCCGGTTTCCTCCCACAATCCAAAGATGTGCGGGTTAGGTTGATTGGCCATGCTAAACTTGCCCTTAGTATCCTGGGATGCGTAGGTTAGAGGGATTAGTGGGTAAATATGTAGGGATATGGGGGTAGGGCCTGGGTGGGATTGTGGTCGGTGCAGACTCGATGGGCCGAATGGCCTCTTTCCGTGCTGTAGGGTTTCTAAGACTTCTAAGACAGTGCACTTCCTGTCTCACTTGCTCAGCACTGTGCTACCAAATTCTTCATATACTTCTTTTTGAAACAATAGGTAGTTTCTCAGTTGATCTCTATCTCCCTGATTTTCCATTCAAGGTATGATTGTCTGTTCCTCCCTTTTAACTTGAGCTCAGTGACAAAAAGGATAACTTAGACATGTTACTCAAAAATGAACAGTTTTTACAAAGCCGGTTACCTGTTCTGAGCATTGGCACTGCATGTTCCAAGACAAGCACACAGAACTGTGGGAGACTAAGCTGCTGGAACTGAAGCTCCAAGGAATCCTCACTCTCCATCTCAGGTAGCTCCAAGTGGGCCAAGTCCACTACAGAATGGTTAGACACTGGACTTCCAGAGTTAGGAAATCCTTGGGAACTGCTTCCACTAGAATAGAAAGAACATTTAAAGGAAAGCTTTAAAAACACACAAGAAATCACACTTCAGCAGAAAGAGGTAAAGATCATAAGATGGTAAATCACCAATGGCATATCGAACTATCTATTTACATCTTTCTTATTGGACTCCAGCTCTTGACATTATTCAAGTATTATTGGAACAAAAACCAGAGTCATTTTCATGCGACAAAATGCATCACATATCAGGTGGATTGGCTCCAAGAATTTGTAATTCCACATGACCAGAGGTGCAAACAAAGGGGACTACTTTTAGTAATGCCCAACATAAGGTCTTCTGGGGACATCAAAATTATTTGCTTTCTAAAAGCATATTACAATTTTTGGTTGCTGCAACTCAAAACCTACATCGCATCAAAAAAAACAGCATAACTGCAACTTCGCCAAACTGAAGTTTTTTAACTAGCAAGTAAATCAGGCTTAGTTTTAATCTTCTTACATCAAATAGCGCTTCCCTTTAGGTTGCTTGTGCCCTTCAGCTGAAATAACTTTGCCCACAAAATACCTGAAAGTCTGTATGGATAGCAAGGGAAATTGGGCTCTGGGACTCCAGTGAACAAAGCAAGCAAAAGTGGATAAATATGAGGTTATCCACTTTGGTAGCAGTGATAGGAAGACAGATTATTATTTGAATGGGTGTAAATTGAGAGAGGTGGATACTCAACAAGACCTTGGAGTCCTTGTATATCAGTCGCTGAAAGTAAGCACACAGGTACAGCAGGCAATAAAGGCAGCAAATGGTATGTTGGCCTTCATAATGAGAGGATTTGAGTATAGGGATAGGGATGTTTTACTGCAATTGTACAGGGCATTGGTGAAGCCACACCTGGAATATTGTGTGCAGTTTTAGTGTTTTCATCTGAAAAAGGATGTCCTTGCTATAGAGGGATGACAGTGAAAGTTTACCAGGTTGATTCCTGAGATGGCAGATCTGTCATATGAAGAGAGACTAAGTCGGTTAGGATTATATTCACTGGAGTTTAGAAGAGTGAGAGGGGATCTCATAGAAACTTATAAGATTCCATCAGGGTTAGACAGGGTAGATTCAGAAAGAATGTTCTTGATGGTGGGGGAGTCCAGAACTAGAAGTCATAGTTTGAGGATAAGGGGTAAACCTATTAGAACTGAGATGAGAAATTTCTTCACGCAGAGAGTAGTAAATGTGTGGAGATCACTACCACAGAATGTAGTTGAGGCCAAAACGTTGTCTGTTTTGAAGAAGAAATAGCAGATATAGCTCTTAGGGCTAAAGTGATCAAGGGATATGGGAAGAAGGGAGGGATGAGGATATTTGAATTCAATGATCAGCCATAATCAAGATGAATGCTGGAGCAGGCTCAAAGGGCCTGCTTCTAGTTTTTATTTTTCTATGTAAAGTAAGAGGTTTAGGAGTTGGGAAAAACACAGAAAGAGGGCGAATTAAAGAGTGTGAACTCAATAAGAAATTAGGTGCAAGAGGAGAAATAAAATAGAGAAAGATGGGGCTTATTTTGCGTTTATAATTAGCTGCTATTGGAAATCAATAACGTAATTAGAAGTAATCATTTGAACTGGGATTAAGGCGGCATATCACATTGTTAGTTTTACCATTAAACACAGTCATTATCTGAACTCTGCCCCTTTGTATTTATTAGGAAAATGTGGTACTTTCTCCAAAACAGGAATTTTCAGCGTGACCCTGCCCGTGATAGCAACTGATTGGAAAGTGGTTCTACCAAGCAGTATACTTAACCAGCTAAAAATCTTTCAAGTCAACTGGTTCAATACAACAGCCAGGAGAAAAAGCTTTCTTTGGAGTCCGGAGACATCATATATCTGAAACGTGTGACTTGATTCAATTTCTTCATTGCTTTAAGTGGATATTGGCTCTCAACCAAAAGTGTACCCATGACATCATGATCGACAGGGAGGACTGAGAGTAGCACAGAAATAAAGTGTTATGTTGGCAAATCCAATTCCACCCCTCATTTACTCTCAAACAATTTATCACTTGGGCCATTATGCTGATACAAAGCAAAGCAGGAAATATCAATTTCTGTGTTCCACTTTTCTGCAAGTTATCAATAAAATACATTCCACAAACAGAACGAATCAAATTGATAAATATGCAGATTTTCATAACAAAGCAGTTGCCAGCAACCTCTTTCCAACTGGACAAAAAACACCGACATATCTTTAAAGAAACTGAAATGATTCTTAATCTCCAAATGGTGGATGGAAGACTAATGGAATGGAAGTCAGCTAAATGAACATTATCCCTAGATTAATAAACCATCTTCCGATTTTGATGAATTTTTGTTTTTAAAAACAGATGTTTCAGAGCTTTGCAGATTTGGGTTGCTCCAAAATTTTGATCTTTCTCAACTACTATCTGAATTACCCAAATGTAACCATGGTGAAATATTCAGTGTATCAACAAACACCGATGAAATAAGTTCAGATGTAGATTTTGATCCTAAGGATTTTCGGTGTGACACTGAGAATGATCAAAATCGTATAGTGAAATTTGTATATCTAATTAAGTAGTGTAGTCAAGCAAAGTATATTCATTGTAAAAATCAATATTTTTGTCAAAATGTTTGAGTACAATTGAGTGAATTTAGGTATTTGAGCGATTGAAATTGTGAATTAAAGAACTGTTTGAAGAAACGTAATTAAATTGTAGAGTGAAATCTTTTGGATATAAGAAATAATTCAAATAAATTACTTCATAGAACCACTTTTATGGTGTGTTTTTCAGATTCAATACCTATCTCATTCAGTCCATAAGACCATAGGGAGACTATCTCAACTATTACTTCATAAAAGTACCTTATCTTTTAAATCTTATTTTTAACTTATACCCTGTTATTTCCTGGACATTGGTAGGGCAGCCCAGCTTGTGATGGAGAACGAACACATACCTAGAAGGACCTATCAAACAGTAAAGAGGAAAACCATTTAAGGGCCATATCCATACGTTTTAGAACCTCTTGTTGCAGATAAATGATAAGTATTCGGAACATAATTTCAAGGTGTTATGCCTTTCAGGTTGATACGCTAATACCATAATTGATGCTGGATGAGATGCCAAGTGTACTGTTCCATCTCCATAGACTCACCAGCACCAAGGGATTTTGAGCAGGCTGTTCATTGGAGTTGGCTTGCAAAGGAAAAGTGTACTTTGTGAATTGTATACCTGTCAAGGTGATGAACGTTAATGAAAGAACATTATCATGAACCAAGTGTCTAGTCAAGAAACTCTTGGCTAGGTGTGTTAGCTGTGGCTTAGTGGTAGTATTCTTGCCCATGAATCAAAAGGTTGTGGGCTCAAGTCCCACTCCAGGAAATTGAGCACATAATCCTGGCTGATCCTCAGCATTGGGTTGAAGAGCACTGCACTGTCGCAAGTCCCGTCTTTTGGGCGAGATGTTAAATTGAGACTGGGTTTGCATTCTCAAGTGTGCATAAAAGGTTCCGTGGCACTATTTCAAGGAAAAACAGACAAATTCTCCCCAGTGCTCTGGTCAATATTTATGTCTCAACCAGCATCACTTAAAAACCTGGTGATGATCGTATTGCTGTTTGTGGAACTGTGTGCAAATTAGCTGCCACATTTCCAATCATAACAATAACTACACTTCAGAAGTGCTTCATTGGTGGCAAAGTTCTTGGAGAAGAACTGGGCTTGAGAATAGTGTATATAAATGCAAGTCTTTCCTTCTTTCTTTGCAAAATTCCCTCCCCTGGATCAAACATACAGCATTTTGTCTACATCTACACCAGCCATGCTGAGGGCTGAGAGATAGATAGGGACTGTCAATTAGAGTGAGTTTTGTGCCATGTCCTTGTTCAGGAAACTTTCATCCATTAGTCCAGGTGACATTGGAGAGCTGAAAGATCATTGTATTGTCTGATTCCCAATACGAGGCTCTTCTGATAAATACTGACTGGCGGTAACCAACAGAATTCTGGATGAAAGGTAGAATATCCAATGGCACAATTTAGCTTGGATTACAACTTTTCTGACCAGCTTCCTCTTATAACCATAGGCACCGTAATCTAAGAACATAAGAACATAAGAAATAGGAGCAGGAGTAGGTCATCTAGCCCTTCGAGCCTGCCCCGCCATTCAATAAGATCATGGCTGATCTGAAGTGGATCAGTTCCACTTACCCCGTAACCCCTAATTCCCATACCGATCAGGAATCCATCTATCCGTGATTTAAACATATTCAACGAGGTAGCCTCCACCACTTCAGTGGGCAGTGAATTCCAGAGATTCACCACCCTCAGAGAAGAAGTTCCTCCTCAACTCTGTCCTAAACTGACCCCCCTTTATTTTGAGGCTGTGCCCTCTAGTTCTAGTTTCCTTTCTAAGTGGAAAGAGTCTCTCCATCTCTACCCTATCCAGCCCCTTCATTATCTTATAGGTCTCTATAAGATCCCCCCTCAGCCTTCTAAATTCCAGCGAATACAAACCCAATCTGCTCAGTCTCTCCTCATAATCAACACCCCTCATCTCCATAACAACGATGGACCCCTTTGGGCAAAACAAAGTCCACCTATTTTCCCTTCATGCTCCAACCTTTTCGATCTTTAGATTAGCATACCCTGACATTTAAACCCAGAATGAGAATTCGCCTGGATCAATTTCGTTAATTAATTTCATAATCTTCAAAACCTCGATCGTCACAAAGTCTCTTCTTTTGCAGAAACAAAATCCATCTTTCTTAACCTTTCTACATAATTTAAATTTCTGATGTCCCAAACCAGATATGTTCCTCACTCATTCCTATCTGGGTTAATAAGAACACCTCACAATTAGCTGACAAAACTGCAGGTGGGATTCCTGCAGCACAAGTAAATTTATGTATTTATATTCAATCTCTCAGTTAATACTCTACCCGATTTAGCATTTCATTTTCCTTTTGTTTAAACAAACTCAATCTCTGAATGTTTAGATTAATCCACTATCTATACTACATTGCTTACTTCAGGGTTCAAGTCCTGGCATAGAGCTTCAACTCTCAGCCATCTACCAATTTAGTTAAACTGTCACTTAGACCTAGATGGCAGAGCAAACTGGTGAGTTGAATGATCTTAACTTTTCAAATGCTCATTCAAACATTAAAAGAAGTTTTTCCATTCCTACAAGCTCATAAATCAATTGAGGTTGACTCAAGATTGCAAAAACTTTCAGTAATGAATTTCCTTTGCACTTCATGGAACATGGGCAGCCTTTCCATCATTTCCTTCTGTCATTGCAGGAAATTACATTGATAAAAAATTGCCTCATTGTTTGAAGGCTGGCATTTTGTAGCATTTAATGTCCAAAAGCGAAAAAACATAGGATTTAACTCAGTGAAGAACATGACTCATTAACAAAGGCAAAACTCTAAAAGTTAGCAAAATGATCTGAATAGGTAACCTATATGTTCTCTTTACAGGTTCTGCATTTTCCTGTATATTCTATTTTTACAAAGGTCCAGTTAAAGACACCTCACAGAAACATTACGAGGCAGGAGGCGGCCATTTGGCCATCCTATCTACATCAGCACTTTAAATGAGCTATTCAGTGTCATTCTCCTGCCTTCTCCCCAAATTTTGCTTCTTCTTCCCTCTGCTCCTGCGCTTCCTTTATATTATTTTGTCTCTCCATGTTCTTGCTACATAAATTATTCAATCCACAGGTCTGTGAATTGAACTTCACCTGCTACCTTTCCATCCAGTACAACTTGTCCATTATTCTCCTCACAGTTCACAATGCTTTCAAATTTCATATCATATGCAAACTTTGAAATTGTGGGCCTTACACCAAGAACTAGGTCACTAAAATAGATCAGGAAAAACAAGGATTCCTGAGGAACTCCACTAAAAACCTTTCTGCAACTCAGAAAATATCCATTAACCACTACTCTGTATCCTGTCACTCAGCCAATTTTGTATCCCTGTTGTTACTGTCCCTTTTATCCCATCAACTTTGCTCACAAGTCTGTTGTGCAGTACTGTATCAAATACTTCTTGGAGATCCATGTACACCATATCAACAGCAGTGCCCTTATCAAACCTCTGTTGGCTCTTCAAAAAAAACTCCAGCAAGTTAGTTAAACACAATTTTCCCTGAAGAAATCCATGCTGGTTTTTCTTAATTAACCTACATTTGCCCACTGGACGATTAATTTTGTCCTGAATTGTTTCGGGAAATTTCCCCACCACAGAAGTTAAATCTACTGGTTTGTCATTGTTGGGCTTATCTTTACATCCTTTTTTGAACAAGGGTGTAATGTTTACAATTCTGTATTTTCAAAGAAAAATTGGCAATTTGGCAAACTTCACTCAGAATATTAAATGAAGTGAAATTAAGTGTGATTCAATTAAAATTAAGTGCAATATACTCGCATGGTGCACAGTGGTTAGCACTGCTGTCACACAGCTTCAGGGGACATGGGTTTGATTCCCGGCTTGGGTGACTGTCTGTGTGGAGTTTGCACATTCTCCCCGTGTCTGTGTGGGTTTTCTCCAGGTGCTCTGATTTCCTCCCACAGTCCAAAGATGTGTGGGTTAGGTTGATTGGCCATGCTAAATTGCCCTTTAGCGTCAGGGGGATTAACAGGGTAAATATGTGGAGTTGCGGGGATAGGGCCTGAATGGGATTGCTGACGGTGCAGTCTCAATGGGCCAAATGGCCTCCTTCTGCACTGTAGGGATTCTATGATTTCTAAATAAACATAAGCCAGATAAAAAAAGTGCAAGTTTACATTTGTTAGCTACTCAAACTGAAGTCATCTCCAGGACACAGTGTGGTCATCGGTAATATGATCCCCAAGCAACATTTCATTTACCTTGATGATGCTGCATCGCCATCTTGGCCATCCCCTCTGGGACGCTGAACAGTTCGCCCAATCACAGATGGTCGAGGACTAGTGCTTCTGGGAGAGGGATTTTGGGAAATGTTTGTCCCCCGTGTTTCCTGGGAATAAGCCACCGAAGAATTCTGGGAAACTAAATCTAAAGACCAAAAGAGAGAGAAACAAAATTCTTATTATTTGGTAATTTTGCGTAGGGATTACATTCTTGCATTGATGTAAATGCAAGGCCTTTTAAAAAAAAGTTGCTTTTAATGAGGATAACCGGATACACGTTTGTAAAAGACAAATCCTCCCTCGATCGGATGATTACTTAAACGGTGAATGTTTGCTTGGAGATGTCTAGTTGCAAACCTGCGGAGGCCCAGCTCATCAAATTATTATTCCTAATTCTTTGTTCTGATACAGGATCAGTTTTACACTTGCTTGTCCTACCAGTTGACCCGCATGATCCCCTTCAAGACCAAATTTCTCTACTATCAGCCTTGCCGGGCTCCATCATCCAGCTGAAAGTCTCAATTGGCTGAATGAATTTAGTCACTCGTCAGGCAAATTCAAATGTCCTTCAGGTACACTCTAGATCTTTCAAGGTCGCAATGCTAAAGTAATCAGTTAGATGATCAAAGGTAAAAAATAGGCTGTTTTGTTAGCAGGGCTCACTTAAAACCTCCTTATACTGGAGAGAAATAAAAGATAAGCAGGAATAATAACATCATGATTCTAGGAGACTTTAATTACTTGGGGACGGGGAAGAAATATAAGGAAATAAGCAATACGTCTGCAAGCCTACAAAGAGATGGATGTTATTAAACTAGTCAGAGCAATGGAAAAGAAGTAGATGAATTAAATTAAAGCACATGGTAGTGCATGTAATGTGTTTGGATTTAATTTAAAATTGAGAGGAAGGTTAGTGTAAAAATAAGGGCAGTTCTCGTGTCACTGTCCTCGTTAGCCGGAATGGCGTGAACTCATGCCCAATTCCGCATACACATCCTCAATTATGCAACAGCAAGCGCCTCTCCAAATCATCTATTGGGTCAGGAGCTGACCGCCTTCAGCTGGTGGGTTCAAAAGTCCTAGCACCATATTTAAACGTCAATCCAGCGCATTCATATCACTCTTTCCAGCCTACCTGTCACCAGGAGACTGGTCAACATGGCATCCAGCCACAAGCAAAAGGCTACCTCGCCTTTTGAGAAAGAAGGCAGCACTCCATTTCAGCCAGTAAGCCCTCGACACCTTGATTTGAGGAGGGCGGGCACAGAGGCAAGTCCTCTACTCAAGGGATGGCTTCAGGAAGTACCTGAATGTCACTTCTCAGGCCAGGGAAGCTGCCATCACCTTCAAAGCCACTGGCAGGGGGAAGCCTCAAAGCCCTTGTGGCATCAGGGATTCACAAAGAATGAGGTATATGTGATATACGAGGTCCCTGGACAATTACGGCCATGCCCAGCACTGCCTCGCACTCTTTCGTAAGAAGGAGAATCGAAGATAAACTCTCGATGTGGCGAGTCATCTCCACTGTCTGGGTCTCTCCTTCTCATCCTTCTGTTCATACTCAGGTTCCCAATGGCCATAGTCCCTAGGCGCCTCCTCCATTGATTGAGCACTCTGAGTAAAGCAGCATTGAGCCATGGATCCATTAGTCCTGTTGTCTTCTTTCAAAGTACCAAAGACAACAATAGTTATAGGGTACAGAAAGGGAAGTTGTGATTGAGACACCTATGGGAGATGTGGGGCTGCAGAGTTTTGAGTGCCTTGATCACATTGTGCCTGATGCAGCCTTACCCCTGAGACACTAGCACACACAGAGGTGAGCAACATTCCATTCTAGAGATATGACATCCAGGGTCCAGTAGGGGTGATAAGGTGTGAATGAAATGATTAAACCAATATATCTCTGCACTTCACTCTTTGAAGTGACATACTTTGAAGGGCGGCACGGTGGCACAGTAGTTAGCACTGCTGCCTCACAGCATCAGGGACCCGGGTTCAATTCTGGCCTTGGGGGACTGTCTGTGTGCAGTCTATACAATCTTCTGTCTGCATGGGTTTCCTCCGGATGCTTTGGTTTCCTCCCACAGTCAAAAGATGTGCAGATTACGTTAATTGGCCATGTTAAATTGTCCCTTAGTGTCCCAAGATGCGTCAGGTAGCGAGATTAGGGAGTAAATACGTGGGGTTACAGGGATAGGGCCTAGGTAAAATGCTCTATCAGAAAGTCAGTGGAGACGCAATGGGCAAAATGATCTCCTTCTGCACTATAGGATTTGATGAAATACCAATGATCTTTGAGTTGCTCGTATCATCACGAGTGGTATGGCAGATTTGATGTGCCCTTCATTATTGCCCTCACTCGCCACGGCTGCATTCCGAACCTATACTCTTTCGATGACCCCATGCTCACCCCACAATTGTTGCACTTAATACCACCCACTTTGCTCCTCCATCCATAAGATCTCTTTGACCTAACCAATCTTTTGGGTGGGTTTGGGGGTGTGGGGTGGAAGGAGTTGCGGGGGGAGCAGAAATATGATAGTGAGCCCTGATCTGTCCCATTCCCCACCCTCCCTTGGCTGCTACCTGGTGCACCAGGTCTTCCCACCCAATAGCCAGCCAGCCAGATTCTCAAAATGGGAAATGGAGTTCAGAAACTTTAATTAGATCCCACAGGTAAAATTTGGTAGGATTTCCTGACAACCCTTTATTCCCATTTCCCCAGCCACTACACTTCCTTCCCATTCCCTCCCCACCTCCCCGTGAACAAATCAGGGCCAATAAGTGGTTCACTTACCTTGTTTTGCAGAAAAGAAGCTGGGATCCCTGTGAAAGTTCAGTCTACTTTGTAAATAGGTGGACAGTTGGGTCAGACAACTTACAGCTTGCAGTGCTAAATACTGTGTTCCATCTCTGCCAAATGCCAATTTTGTCAACAAAAGAAGATTCTAAAAGTGAAAGAAAGTTATTCATGATTAGCAGAACTGAATGAAAAAGTAAGAGTCTCCCAAATGGATCAACAAATATATGTGACCAGAAATTTCTCAGGTTCAATTCACCATTTGTCTGTCTTAACCAATGAGCAAGGGTAACAGTAGAGATGTTACACTGGTTTCTGATTCGGTAAGGAACAGCTCACACATGAATAATTAATATGTCAATAGGTAGGAGATTGCAACCCACCCAACAGGCAAAGCAGCATCATTTGGTGCCAAATTCTCCATCAACAGTCTAGGAGTTACAATTGACCAGAAATTTAACTAGACTAGCTATAAACACTATTTATAAGGGCAAGTCAGAGGCTGGGAATTGTTTTGCAAGCAACTCATGTCTGATTCCCCAAAGCCTGTCCGCCATCTACAAGGCAAAGTCAGGAGTGTGATGGAATACCCTTACTTGCCTGGATGAGTACAGCCCCGACATGCAAGAAACTTGACACCATCCAAGACAAAGCAGCCCACTTGATCGACACCCCACCACCTTATACGCATTCACTCCTGCAACACCATAGCTACTTGTATACCATCTACAAGATGCACTCTCGCAATTTGCAAAGCTCATTCAACAGTACTATCCAAACCGGTGACCTCTACCACCAGTCTCAGTTTGTTTGGGTTTAATCTCAGTTTCTTTGGGTTTAATCTCAGTTTGTTTGGGTTTAATCTCAGTTTGTTTGGGTTTAATCTCAGTTTGTTTGGGTTTAATCTCAGTTTGTTTGGGTTTAATCTCAGTTTAGAGTCTCCCACCCTCCCCCCTCCTCTAACCTTAAAAAAAGTGAGAGCAGGTAAGCATTTTTTTTCTCTCTTTCGTTTCTTATTAAGGGAAGTTAGCAGGGATGTCAGTGCAGGCAGTGCAATGTTCCTCCTGTGGGATGTTTGAGGTGAGGGACACCAGTAGTGTCCCAGCTGAGTACACATTCAGGAAGTGCATCTAATTCCAGCTCCTTGAAGACCATGTTAGGGATCTGGAGCTGAATGAACTTCGGATCATTCGGGAGGCAGAGATGGTCATAGATAGAAGCTTCAGGGATGTAGTTACTCTGAAGAATGAAGATAGATGGGTGACGGTGAGAGGGGCTGGGAGGAAGCAGTCAGTGCAGGGATCCCCTGTGGTCATTCCCCTCGGCAACAAGTATACCGCTTTGGATACTGTTGAGGGGGACGACCTACCAGTGGTAAGCCGCGGTGACCGGATCTCCAGCACTGAGTCCGTCCCTGTGGCTCAGAAGGGAAGGGGGGAGAGCAGGAGAGCAATAGTTATTGGGAACTCGATAATTAGAGGAACAGATAGGAGATTCTGTGGCAGCGAAAGAGACTCATGGATGGTATGTTGCCTCCCGGGTGCCAGGGTCCGTGACGTCTCGGACTGTGTTTTCAGGATCCTCTTCGGGGGGGGTTTAAACTAATTTGTCAGGGGGATGGGAAAACGAGCTGTAGTCCAGAAGCCAGTGTTGAGTGTAGTGAGGTACTGAGGAGGGTATCAAGGTCGCGGGGTGTACTGGAAGACAGGAAGGTGGGTTGAAGTGTGTCTACTTCAATGCAAGGAGTATCCGGAATAAGGTAGGTGAACTTGGAGCGTGGATTGGTACTTGGGACTACGATGTTGTGGCCATTATGGAGACATGGTTAGGACAGGGACAGGAATGGTTGTTGGAAGTTCTGGGGTATAGATGTTTCAGTAAGAGTAGGGAAGGTGGTAAAAGAGGTGGAGGAATAGCATTGTTAATCAAAGATAGTTTAACGGCTGCTGAAAGGCAGTTCGAGGGAGATGTGCCTACTGAGGTAATATGGGCTGAAGTTAGAAATAGGACAGGAGGGGGCACGTTGTTGGGGGTTTTCTATAGGCCCCCAAATAGTAATAGAGATGTGGAGGAAGAAATTGCAAAGCAGATTATGGATAGGTGTGGAGGTCACAGGGTAGTTGTCATGGGTGACTTTAACTTTCCAAATATTGATTGGAACCTTTATACATCGAATAGTTCGGATGGGGCAGTTTTTGTACAGTATGTGCAGGAGGGTTTCCTGACAGAATATGTGGATAAGCTGCCAAGAGGTGGGGCCACATTGGACTTGGTACTGGGTAATGAACCGGGCCAAGTGTTAGATTAGGTTGTGGGAGAGCACTTTGGAGATAGTAACCACAATTCGGTGTCTTTCATTATTGCAATGGAGAGGGATAGGGCCTTACGGCAGGGCAAGGTTTATAATTGGGGGAGGGGTAATTATGATGCAATTCGGCAAAAATTAGGGAGCATAAGATGGGAACAGAAACTGTCAGGGAAAGGCATAAATGAAAAGTGGAGCTTGTTCAAGGAACAAATACTGCGTGTCAACCAATAATTGGGCGGGGATCCTGGATTCAGGATTCAATCCTGGACCGGGGAGCGGCGCGGGCTTGAAGGGCCGAAGGGCCTGTTCCTGTGCTGTATTGTTCTTTGTTCTTTGTTCTTTCTTTGTGTCCTTGATAGGCATGTCCCTGTCAGGCAGGGAGGAAATGGCCGAGTGAGGGAACCATGGTTCACAAAAGAGGTTGAATGTCTTGTCAAGAGGAAAAAGGAAGCATATGTAAGGATGAGAAAACAAGCTTCAGTTGGGTTGCTTAAGGGTTACAAGGTAGCAAGGAATGAACTAAAAAAAGGGCTTAGGAGAGCTAGGAGGGGGCATGAGAAGTCCTTGGCGGGTCGGATCAAGGAAAACCCCAAGGCTTTTTACTCTTATGTGAGAAATAAAAGAATGACCAGGGTGAGGTTAGGGCCGGTCAAGGATAGTAGTGGGAACTTGAAGAGATAGGAGAGGCGATGAATGAATACTTTTCTTCAGTGTTCACCAAGGAGAAGAACCATGTTTTTGAGGATAAGAGTGGGATACAGGCTGATAGGCTGGAGGAGGTAGATGTTCTGAGGGAAGGTGTTTTAGCAATTTTGAAAAACCTGAGGGTCGATAAGTCCCCTGGGCCAGATGGAATATATCCTCGGATTCTTTGGGAGGCAAGGGATGAGATTGCAGAGCCTTTGATCTTTGGGTCCTCACTGTCCACGGGGATAGTGCCAGAGGACTGGAGAGTGGCGAATATTGTTCCTCTGTTCAAGAAAGGAAATAGGAATGACCCTGGTAATTATGGGCCGGTTAGTCTTACTTCGGTGGTCGGTAGGTTAATGGAAAAGGTCCTGAGTGATAGGATTCATGACTATTTGGAAAGATGCAGCTTAATCCGTGATAGTCAGCACGGATTCGTGAAGGGCAAGTCTTGCCTCACAAATTTGATTGAATTCTTTGAGGAGGTAACTAAGTGTGTAGATGAAGGTAGAGCAGTTGATGTCGTATACATGGATTTTAGTAAGGCATTTGATAAGGTTCCCCATGGTAGGCTCATGAAGAAAGTAAGGAGGTGTGGGATAGAGGGAAATTTGGCCGATTGGATAAATAACTGGCTATCTCATAGAAGACAGAGGATGGTGGTGGATGGAAAATTTTCAGACTGGAGACCAGTTACCAACGGTGTACCACAGGGATCAGTGCTGGGTCCTCTGCTATTTGTGATTTTTATCAATGACTTGGAGGAGGGGGCTGAAAGGTGGGTCAGTAAATTTGCTGATGACACCAAGATTGGTGGAGTAGTGGATGAGGTGGAGGGCTGTTGTAGGCTGCAAAGAGACATTGATAGGATGCAGAGCTGGGCCGAAAAATGGCAGATGGAGTTTAACACTGATAAGTGCGAGGTGATTCATTTTGGGAGGACAAATTTGAATGCGGATTACAGGGTCAATGGCAGGGTTCTGAGGAATGTGGAGGAACAGAGAGATCTTGGGGTTCATATCCACAGGTATCTGAAGGTTGCCACTCAAGTGGATAGAGCCGTGAAGAAGGCCTATAGTGTGTTAGCGTTTATTAACAGGGGGTTTGAGTTTAAGAGCCGTGGGGTTATGCTGCAACTGTACAGGACCTTGGTGAGACCACATTTGGAATATTGTGTGCAGTTCTGGTCACCTCACTATGAGAAGGATGTGGAAGCATTGGAGAGAGTGCAGAGGAGATTTACCAGGATGCTGCCTGGTTTGGAGGGTAGGTCTTATGAGGAAAGGTAGAGGGAGCTGTGGCTTTTCTCTTTGGAGCGGAGGAGGATGAGGGGCGACTTAATAGAGGTTTATAAGATGATAAGGGGGATAGATAGAGTGGACGTTTAGAGACTATTTCCTCAGGTGAATGTAGCTGTTACTAGGGGGCATAACTATAAGGTTCATGGTGGGAGATATAGGAGGGATGTCCGAGTTAGTTTCTTTACTCAGAGTGATTGGGGTGTGGAATGGACTGCCTGCTGCGATAGTGGAGTCGGACACTTTAGGAACTTTCAAGCGATTATTGGATAGGCACATGGAGCACACCAGGATGATAGGAAGTGGGATAGCTTGATCTTGGTTTCAGACAAAGCTCGGCACAACATCAAGGGCTGAAGGGCCTGTACTGTGCTGTACTGTTCTATGTTCTACATGCGTAGGTTAGAGGGATTAGCGGGTAAATATGTAGGGATATGGGGGTAGGGCCTGGGTGGGGTTGTGGTTGGTGCAGACTCGATGGGCCAAATGGCCTCTTTCTGCACTGTAGGGTTTCTATGATTCTAAGAAGAACAAGGGCAGCAGTTGCATGGGAACACCAATGTCTGCAAATTCCCTTCAAAGTCACAGGCAATCCAACTTGGAAATGAATAACCATTCCTTTATTATTGCTGGATAAAAATGGTGGAATTCCCTAACTGCACGCTGAGTATACCTACACCACATGAATGCAGCAGTTTGAGAAGGTGGTTCACCACCGCCATTTGAAGTGCAATTAGCGATGGTCAAAAAAATGCTGACATTGCCAGCAAAGCCCACATCACAAAGTAATTTAAAAAAAGCTAGTCAAATAAAGCTGACAACTGGCCAATATCCAATTATGATTCAAATTCAAAGTTAAAAGGATCTGAAATGATCATAGAATCCTACAGTCCAGAAGGCGGCCATTTGGCCCATCGAGTCTGCAACGAATACAATCCCACCCAGGCCCTATCCTCATAACTCCATGCATTTATCCCAGCTAGACCCCTGACACTAAGGAGCAATTTAGCATGGCAAATCAACCTAACCCGCACATCTTTGGATCGTGGGAGGAAACTGGAGCACCTGGAGGAAACCCACGCAGACACAGGGGAGAATGTGCAGACTCTGCACAGACAGTGACTCAAGCCAGGAATCGAACCCGGGTCCCTGGAGTGGAGAGGCAGCAGTGCTAACCACTGTGATCATCTCAACTCCACCTAAATTTTGTGCCAAATTCCATAAAAGTTTAATTTAGGCATGCTATTAAGCTTCCTTATCTCACTAACTGTACACAATGAAAAATCTCTTCCAAATACAATAAAAATAAATCTAAGAGCTGCTGATAGGCTTAGTTAAAAAATTGATTCATGGTGAGATTCATAATGCTAACCTTCACATCTTGCCCTTTTCCTTTACCAGCCTACAAATCTGTCTTGCTGAAGCAAATAGCAGGTGGCAATGTTCAATGTACCAGAAAAGGATAATCATGAAAAACAATGCATATTTTATGCTGTCTTCGAACTAGATTTGACAGTTTGTCTCCATAGATAAAAAATGACACTGCACTCTTATGCTATCGTACCAAGTGAGGCAGTTTAATACTTATCCTTTGTTTGCTGAATTAACCACAAGCTTGGAGTTGCTTTTCAAGATTAAAAAAGCAAAACCCTGTCGACAAGGAAATTTAGCATCTGGTCCTTCTCAACATAATTAGCTTTTAATTTCGGAGAAAACAGTTTTCATTCACTATGAATTACAGTTATCAACAGAGCACATATTTTTAAACAGAGGGCTCATTTCTAAGCAACATCACACGGCATCTTCTCTGGTACATTAATACATTTTTTAAAAATGTCTTCAGGTTGTGAGTGGCACCAATAAGCTCACACTTATTATCTACCCATAAACGTGAAGATAGTGGGATGCCTTCTTGCTTCATAGTAACTACTTTTATTTACTTCAGAAGACAACAAGAGTCAACACCGTAGTGTGAGATTAGAGTTGCACAGGCCAGGTAGGAGTCTCAGGTTCCATTCCCTCAAGGATAATGAAACAATTGGATTTTTATGACAATCCAGCAGCTTTCATGGTTATTTTCTGTAGACCTAGCCTGAATTCAATTTCACAACCTGTCATGGTATAGTTTCAACTGAAGAGCTCTGGACTGCTGTTACTATTAACCACATTTTACCAATAAAGTTTTGGCTTTTCTATCATAGAATCTACAGTGCAGAAGGAGGCCATTGGCCCATCGAGCCTGAACCGGCAACAATCCCACCCAGATCTTGATACTAAGGGGAAATTTAGCATGGCCAATCAACCCAACCCACACATCTTCTCAATGGAGAACCTAAAAGTTCAATAGAAAACAGTTCATTCTTACAGGACCAAGGAGGATCCCAAACACAGGATCAACAATTAACATATGATGAAGCGTTTCTTACCTGTACAATCTTTGGGCGCTGAAGGAAGATTTCAGCTGGAAAATCCTGCAGGATAACATTCTGTAGAAGCTCGCAGGTATTGCGAACTAAGGTGCGATTGCTGCTTTCCAGAGAACTATTTTTAAAAATGTAACATTTACTTTTTCACTTTTTTCCCCATAACATTTTCTGAGTTTGGGTAAATGGTCCAAGAAATGCATACACAACAAGAGCAGTATTCTGTAGAAGCTAAAATCTATTTTTGCAGATACCCGCAAAACTTAGTTTAGCTGCACACTGATTTATCCTCAGGTGGAATGTGTCTATCCTGGTTTTAAATTGATTTATTAGTGTCACAAGTCAACTTACATTAATACTGCAATAATGTAACTATGAAAATCTCCTAGTCGCCACACTCTACGACATCCGTTCGGATACACTGAGGGAGAATTTAGCATGGCCAATGCACCTAACCAGCACATCTTTCGGACTGTGGGAGGAAACTGGAGCACCAGAGGAAACGCACGCAGACATGGGGAGAACGTGCAGACTCCGCACAGTCAGTGACCCAAGCCAGAAATTGAACCCGGGTCCCTGGCGCTGTGAGGCAGCAGTGCTAACCACTACACCACCATGCCACCGCCTGGTTTACAGAAGACCAAAGATAGAAACATATTCTGTTTCAATTCACATGTAGGAGAATAACAATCTAGCAATAGGCTGTGTGGAGGAGAAGAATCCTGACAGCAATGTTTAGGTTCCACCCTATTAGGATGACATGCGCGTGTATATACACACGCTAGCCAATTTCTGCACATTAATAGGATATAGAATGATTCACACACTCATTCCCACAAACAGAAGCCTCTTTACTCCTCTGGTAAAGAAACCTTGTGCATCACAAAATGAGAGACAACGAATGTACAAATTTTAATTTACTGAAATGCAAGGACATCTTCACAGTTGGTGCAATATTCGGAATGTTGTCACCATATTGGAAAGTTCTGGCCTCAGCGAAGTAATTGCAGCAGGAATAGCCACTTTGAAAAATTTTCACAAAGCTTGCTGCATTTCCAATGAGGCAAGACCACATTGGCGGAGATAATCTTATATATCATAATATTATATATCATTTTTCTTCAATTCTCTCCTGCCAATTTTTAAAAATTCATTCGTGGGACATGGGCATCGCTGGCTGACCAGCATTTATTGCCCATTCCAAGTTGCCCTTGACAAGGTGGTGGTGAGCTGCCTTCTTGATAACTGAGTGGCTTGTTCGATCACTTCAATGGGCAGTTGAGAGTCAACCACATTGTTGTGGCTCTGGAGTCACTGTCGACCAGACAAGGTTAGGACAACAGATTTCCTTCCTTCAAGGACATTAGTAACATTTATTGCCTTAATTGTTACTTGGATTCAGTGGGATTTACTGATAACTCCTGCCAGCCAAGGAGGCAATACCACAGGGTTCACCACAACTTAAGAGGCTAAAAACAAATAATGGTGGTCAGGATGAGGTGAGCTGATCAGGATTAGATAATCTAGGAGAAAATATTTAACCCAAACATGCACCTTTATGGGATGAAGCACTTCTTTCAGCTTTCAGAAGACATTTGCAAAAATGGATACAAATGCTGTTTTCCATTTATTTCACATTTCTGAATTTGTATTTTTTAGATGAAGATAATGTGGAACAACATAATGTGTTATTTCAAATCATACCATTTTGGATCATTAATGCACCGCAAGGATTAATTATAGTGAATGGGATCAGAAAACGATGAGTAAAATATCTGATCACCAGGTACCAAATCTATCCACCTTAATTTTCCAGAGGCAGAGTAAATTGGTTTTAATTATTCACACACAGACAAGCAAACACACACAAATGTGCAATTGCCATTTTCGTATCAGGATACCAAAAGACAGCTTTTTATTAAGTTTAAACTGTGAGAATATTATTTTTCCAATGTTACTCATATTATCATTCAAGCTTCGTGTAACCTACCTCTCATTTGATAAAAGAACATGTCGGTCAGTCACGGTCAGAGTCAACCAAGGGAAGGTGGAATACTTCAGGCATTTCACTGCATCATTAACTAATGGCAAAGAAAAACCTTGAAATTAGAGTGTAAAATCAACTGCAAAATAATTGTAAGTATTCATTCATAATTAATGTTAGCGACACGTTCAATGTCTTGTGGCAGCATTTAAAAGTGAAGGGACAGCACCACAACAAAAAGATCATCCAATTAATGGTTCCTTCGTAGTTTTCCTATTTCTACACTGCCTGTTTCAATCCTGGGATGAGGAGCACGTTTTTGTTCAGAGTCCTCCATTACCAATGTCTTTTTGCATGGATGATTTTCCATGGTAAAAAGAGAGGGAGTTCAGGAGTTTTTCCTTTCTCTTCCACCAACCTCCAAATAAGACACAGTAATTGCTGTTATTGATTTTTCTGTACTGACATTTTTCCGAAAGCACAATAGTAACAATACATGAAAAAGGGATCGACAACTGCGCATCAGAATCATTTACTTACTTTTAGCTTCTCTCACGACAGTGAATACAACTGAGCTCCATTACATGAATGGGTGTTAATTCTTTATTTAAAGAGATGATATAGATGTCAAAAACTCAACAAAGAAAGAATTGCCAACCTGCTCAGTGAGTGGTTTCATACAATACAGAAATGGAATATATTATGTGACTGAAAAATATCTATAATACATCTTAAAATAGGGCTCAGTTTATGCAATGTATCTCTGCTAATATTTAGATTTTAAAATTTCACTTTGTAATGACTGACAATTCGGTCACTATTTGCATGACTATGTTTGGAAACCCTGACTTTTGTAACACAGGCTTGGCCTCCTTGCACGTTCTGCTATTTGAATAGTGACTTAAGAGCTTCCACTGAAGTAGTTAAAAGTAGATGAAAATTTAGGGATCTCAAATGTTCAAGAGTCAATTTTCTAATGAGAAATAATACCTCAAAGTAATCATGTACATAATATTCTGGACAACTCACCAATTGCTTTCTGTGGTAGAGCTTTGCTTGGTTTTACTTGACTGTAGTAACTTCTCTGAAAGTAACCAACTTCCTCTTCCAATGTTATAGGCGGCACAGCTGTAGAAGTGTTTATAAAGTTGAATCGGTATGACAATAAATGCAACTTTAAAATCCCAAATCAGAACTTAGATTAAATGCAAATCTTCCAAATCATTGAAAGAACATCCAGTAATTTTTCTAGAAGAGATAATTTGAGCAGGATACTGAAAGTTGTGGGAAAAGGTAGATTTTTACTTTATGCATAAATATTAAGTCAGCGAATCATTTTGACGTGAAGGTAAAATACATTTTCTCTACTTTCTTTGTAGCTTAGCATTGGAATTCTTAATGCCAGATCCTGCCAACAGGAAATTATAATGATGGATGTCATCACCGGGGAGGATATCACCCAATACAACGCGTCAGTGCAATTGAGTATTTATCCAAAAAATGGGGACATTTGTATTTAATGAGAAGTCACACTTTTCAACTCTGGTAGATTGTCTTCACTAAATAATAGAACTCATGCATTCCACACAAGGTCTTTATGCCACTTCTTGCTGAATAGCTTCAAATGAGCAGACACAAGCTTCAGTTTCCCAGTTACTGGCAGTGTTAAATCTCATCATGTGTTTATCCTTGGAATTTTTTTGACCTTTTTTTCCTCCAGAAGCAAAGTAACAAGTGATGTACCAAATGAATTTAGAGTTTCACCATCCAGAGAGACCAGGATTGTACAGAGCACAGTTGGAGAACGTGCAGCTGGTTCCTGGTGTCCATGAGAACTGTCATCAGTGCACCTTGAAAGGACTAGACTTCTTTGCAAGGGAGCAATCCTTTCCACAGAAAGAATTTGGGAAAAGAATGCTTGTCAAATGTTCTTGAAGCAAAGTTTATACACACAGGATCAAAACAGAAACTTAAGTAATGATTAATATGCTAATGTATTAGCTATTGAAGCTGCTTTCCCCGAAGACTAAAACAATAAGTACTTCATTAATTTGTCTCAGAAATTACTGAACATGTCATTATGCTGGAAGTTCTCTAGCTTGAAGTGCTCAAGTTGTCTGACAGCCTTTTCTTTATGGCTGTGAGCACAGCGTGACAAAATAAAAAAAACACTGAAAAAGGTCTTAAAGTCCAGTTGTAAACAGTATACCAACAGGACAATTTAGCCACTGGCTTTTCTGTTGCAAAAGTAGTAATTGGGTAGTGAGTCTACTTTGAAAAGTAAGGAATATGGGGTCCACTTGTGGGAATGGCTGAGGGCCATTGAACCCAAGTACATTTGCAAGGCCAATCTGAATTTGTCAAAGTCTTGTTTCACAATTGCAACATCCTTTTAAGTGATAGTTAATAATTCCAACAAGGAACAAGCTCATGTGAAAATTCAGCTGAGGAATCTTTATTCCAGCTTTTATTTTCTACTAGTTACTGTGTAAATCTCACTGGTGCATTATTGTTCTCAAGTGTTACCAAGGTTTACTTTTATGTTGCGATCTTACTTCTAAAAAAACTTTGTATGCCCGGAGGACGTCATATTTAAAGCATTTTCAGAGCCTCTCATTCTTTTCATCAATATACTTTCAGAGCCTGGTATGAAAAATGTCACATGAAGGAAGTGTTACAAAAATGCCTACACCCAAGGCTACCACCAATTTGCTATTTTAAAACATATAGCAACAAGAAAGAAACGCAACACACCTATCCACATCAAGGGAGCTCCCTTTAAAACATTTCATACTGTGAGGTAAAACAATAGACTGCATTCTCCCAAGATTAGAGTCTGAGTTTAACATTGATCTGTTCAGGTTACCTTTGTCATTGGAGGATTTCAGAGGTTGCGACTGATAAGCAATAGCTGGCGCATCAACAATAGTATCAGGCAGTTTGAACAGATCCTCCATAACCTCATCGATGCATGCTTGTAGCTTTGGCTCGACATTGGGTCGCAGCTGTGCCAGAAATTCTAAAGCTCCAATTTCACGAAATAGTTGGGCTACTGAAGAATACTTTAATTGAAAAACAAATATTAGATTTACTGTTCCGTTCTTTTCTTCCTCATTATATGATTGCAGTCTAACTTGAGGTAAAATGTCAAAATTCGATAATAAGAAATTAGCTATTATGTCCAGTTAAGAGCTTTGAAATTATTAAATTGGCTTGAATTTAGCCGCAATAATATTGGCGGAACAGTTCAGTTATCATTACTATAGTTGAAACTGACAGAAATCCTTAGAGTTTGCACTTTGCAAAAGGGCAGAATATTGCAGAAATCCAGACATTGCAATCGACGATTCTAGACTTCTTCAGAGGATGCACTGTTGATGCAACCCCACCCCCAAATACAATCATGGAGTTGATGAGAAATTTCAATTTAACACAGCTAGTCTCACTATAAAAATCCTTGCAAAATGTAACTGGGCTTTTAAAAACATACTAACTTCATAACTAATATGTGATGTGGAGATGCTAGTGTTGGACTGGGCTGAACAAGTTGAGAGGTCACACGACACCAGGTTATAGTCCAACAGGCTTATTTGAAATCATAAGCTTTCGGAGTGCTGCTCTTTCATCAGGTGAAGTCACTAGTCAGGTGAGACACAAGGGAAGTCCCAGAGAACTGGAAAGTTCCAAACATCACACCCTTGTTCAAACATAGGGTGTAAAGATAAGCCTGGGAACTACAGGTCAGTCAGCTTACCTTTGGCGGTGGAGAACCTTTTAGAAACAATAATCTGGGACAAAACTAATAATCAAATGGAAAAATGTGGGTTACTTAAGTGAGCATCATGTTTAACTAACTTGCTGGAGTTTTTTGATGAGGTAAAAGGAGGGTTGATGGGGACAATGCTGTTGATGTAGTGTACATGGACTTCCAAATAATGCTTGGTGCATTGCTGCAGAACAGGCTTGTGAGCAAAGTTATAGCGCATGGAATAAAGAGGACAGTAGCAACATAGATAAGGAATTGGCTGAGTGACAGGAAACAGAGAGTAATGGTTAATGAAATCTGGAGGAAGGTTTGTAGTAGAATTCCCCTTTGGTCACTGTTTAGACCCTTTTTCTAATATATATTAATTACATAGACTTTGGTATATAGGGCGCAATTACAAAGTTTGTGGGTAATACACAACTTGGAAGCATTGTGAAACGTGAAGAGAATAGTGTAGAATTTCAAAAGGGCTTAGGCAAACTGGTGGAATGGGCGGACAGATGGCAGATAAAGTTCAAGGCAGAGAAGGGGACGTGATTCACCATGGAAGGAAGAGCATGGAAAAACAATATAATAATATAAAATAAATATACTCTAAAGAGGTGGAGGAGCAGAGGGACCTATGTGCATGAATCATTGAAGGTGGGAGGACAGGTTTGGCCTCAACTAGAGTACTGCATCAAGATCTGGCACCGCCCTGTAGAAAGGATGTGAAGACATTAGAAAGGGTGGAGAAAAGATGAATGAAAACAGCTCCAGAGATGAGGAACTCCAGTTATGAAGATCAATTGGAGAATTTTGGGCTGTTTTCCTTAGAGAAAAGAATGTTGAGAGGAGAATTGATAGATCATAGAAAAGAATCTCTACAGTGCAGGAGACAATTGGCCCAACGAGTCAGCAGGACCACAATTCCATCCAGGCCCTATCTCCGTAACCCGTAACGTATTTACCCTGCTAATCCCCCTGACAATTTACCATGGCCAATCAACCTAACCCGCACATCTTTGGACTGTGGGAGGAAACTGGAGCACCCGGAGGAAACTCACGCAGACATAGGGAGAACATGCAAACGCCACACAGACAGTCACCCGAGGATGGAATTGAATCCCTGGAGCTGTGACATAGCAGTGCTAACCACTGTGCCAGCGTGTATGCAAAATCATGAGGGGCATATATAGCAATAACCTGTTCCCACTTGTGAAAGGATTGAGAACAAGATTTAAAGTAATTAGTAAAAGAAGCAAAAAAAAAAGTGATGAGGAGAAACCTTTTTACGCAGCTAATGGTTGGAATTTGGAATGCACTGCCTGAGTGTGTGGTGAAGGCAGGTTCAATTGATGTATCTAGAAGGGAATTAGACTGTCATCTGAAAAGGGAGAATATGCAGGGTTACATGGAGAAGACAGGGGAATAGTACACACTTGACTGACACTGAGCTACCTTACCAGGATTCTTTTCCTATTATACAAACATCATTTGTAATCATAAAACAAAATAGCATTCATTCTGCTTTCCAATATCTAACACATTTAAGTCATTCCTCTAATGACTGAAAATAACTTACCTTTACAAGGCGACTACATAGTGCAAGTACCTCTCCCTGCATTGGAACTGTTGGAAAGTTAAACCATTCAAATAGTCGAATGAAAAGGCACTTTTCTTGAGCCAAATCAACAACAGAAATCAAACCATGATCAATTTTGCACAAGATATTCTTCAATGCTCGAACTCTAATTTCCACCAGTTGGTGACCTACAGGAAAGAAACAGTAAAAGTTGAAAGCCACTAGGGCAATTTAAATTTCTTCCAGATTATCAGTTAAGGTATTTAATTGGCATTTTTATATTGTAGGGGATACAGCCAATGAGAGATGTGGGGTGCTTCTTCCATTTGCTATATTTCATAATACAAATTGTCCCAGGTTCAGACAGAAATATAATTAGGGAGCGACTTCCATTGATTCAGTAGCTGAACCATCAACATGACATAGCAGAGCCTGCTTCCAGACATGCTACGCTTTTCTAGAACTTTGCATTTGTTATTGTTAAAAAATTGCATCTTGCTCAGAATAGGACTGGAACTTGAACCTGGGCCCTGGCCCCCTCGGCCACTCAATGCACATGGGTTTATCACGGGACAGAACTAGGAGTCACATGCCCCTCATCACGACCCCATTTTACCTTTAATTAAAGGAGAAAGTTTCAAACCATCTTATAAAACCTTGTATTCGTAATAATGTGTTGCTCCAATGCCAAATACTCAAACACTTAACTTCTGTTGCCAAGATCTTCTGCTCATATAGCATAAAACGTTTGGCAGCAAAATCTACACTGGATACATTATATAAAACTGACAATAAAAAAATTCACAGGCACATGAGTAATATTCCACCTCCAGAAAAGGTTTAAATAATTTCATGTCAACTTGCAACGTTTGCAGACAAGCCCAAGGGTGGTTTGAGAAAGAAGACTTCTGCCCAAAGCTAATCTGTTTTCAGGTACAGCTCAAATAGGCTGTATTTCAGCAAGTTGGCATTTACTAAGACACATTTAACAACAAAATGTATATTCACATTTTTACCTAAATATTTGATCTTTGTCTGTATTTCCAAAGTTGAGGTTAATGCAGTTTTGGAATATGAATTATTGTGTTTAGGAATGCTACTGTTAAAACATACACAAACTCTATCAAAATAATTCACTTTGTGGTGTTGATGTTAAAATGCAATCAAAGTGCCTACTGCCTGCTTGTGCATATACATCGTCACAGTGGTTAGCACTGCTGCCTCACAACGCCAGGGACCCGGGTTCAATTTCTGGCTTGGGTCACCATTGTCTGTGCGGAGTCTGCACGTTCGTCCTGTGTCTACGTGGGTTTCCTCTGGATGCTCCAGTTTCCTTCCACAGTCCGAAAGATGTAGTTAGGTGCATTGGCCATGCTAAATTCTCCCTCAGTGTACTCGAACAGACGGCAGAGTGTGGCAACTAGGAGATTTTCACAGTAACTTCATTGCAGTGTTAATGTAAGCCTACTTGTGACACTAATAAACTTTAAACCATCAGCTCCCTGGGATGCTCTGCATGGCCTGTGGGATTGATTCCCCTCTTGGTACTGGACAGGGAACAGCGTACAACAACGTACATTTTGATCACCTTCAAACTTGGTGAATTTAACTTCTCCACAGTAAAGAAAAATGCTAAAAAGTAGAAAAGCAGAATCAGGAAATGATCGAAATAATAGTTGAAGAATTAGATTCTGGGAAGCTTTTGAAAGTAGGGAGTTGTACCAAGGTGAGGGAGAGTGGTAGAGAGAGCACAGCTCAGACGGCTGAAAGTGGACTGGAGGGAGGGATGCACAAGCAGACCAGAAAGGAAAGATGGGAGAGAAAAAGAGTGGATGAAGGGCTGATGGATACTGCAGAAGTGTAGTGGGATACGGCAGCAGGATTTGAGATTTTAATACACAGACAGGAAACTGTAGAGGTCAGGGAGGCTTAGTGCCGTATTAAGTGAGGCTGAGTACAGGACAAAAAACAGGAAGCATGGTTTTCAAAAGATTTGGAGCTTATGTCGGCATGGAGTTTGGGATGCTGAAAAGAACGCACTGATGTGGCGCTTGGAGGTAACAAAGTGTACAAGTTGCATTAGTTGTAGCAGGAAGGCAATGTTGTAGAATTGAGGAATCCTAATGATGGACAGGATATGGTGTTTAAATCTCAGCTCGTGGTCAAACATCACATCAAGTAAGTAGGAAGAACAGCTAAAAGGAGACAATTTTATTTTATTTGTAATTAAAGTAATGGAAAAAATGCAATCAAACTAAAAATGGCAAAACCTAGAATCACATCCAGGAAAAAAAAGCAGTGAAAACCAAAAACAGATGGTGATATCAGTGATTGATAGAATGAGACAAGCAAGATTGCAAGGTGAAGGTATGGCTATGAATGAGTTGGGGAGTTTACATGGAGATGATGATTTAGGGAGGTTAAGTGGGCAGTGAACAGAGGAAAAAGAAGTTTCATGAAGTGTTATCAGCCTTCAACCAAGTTTATGTTAAAGCCACAATATTAACGTCATCATGAAATTATGGAAGATTGAAAGGGCCATACATATATTGCAAGATAAACCGATTATTTGTTTTATGGATCAATCTCTCAACCTATATTGTAGATTGTGGCATACAAGTCGGCCTTTGAAGCCTCAAAAAATCGTTCCAAACAAAAAACAGGGGTCAACCTATACACAAAGTATAAAATGTGAACTGCAGCGTCAATGTAGGTGGTCGCCATTTTGAAATGTGAAAAAAACACATTAAATCAAAGGATATGTTTTATTAAATAAATTATTTCCACAAATAATCTCAATCAAAACATTTTAAACATCATCAAATTCACTGTCTTTGGAATCTAACGCAAATAAATATGTCAGACTCCTATTTATTGACTACAGCTCAGCCTTCAACATTATTATTCCCACGAAACTCATCTCCAAACTCCGTGGCCTGGGCCTTGGCATCGCCCTCTGCGACTGGATCCTGAACTTCCTAACTCACAGACCACAATCAGTAAGGATAGGCAATAACACCTCCTCCACGATCATCCCTCGACACTGGTGCCCCACAAGGCTCTATTCCCAGCCCCCTACTATACTCCTTATGCACCTATGACTGTGTGGCCAAATTCCCCTCCAATTCAATTTTCAAGTTTGCTGACAACACCACCGTAGTGGGTCGGATCTCAAACAATGATGAGACAGAGTACAGGAATGAGATAGAGAATCTGGTGAACTGGTGCGGCAACAATAATCTCTCCCTCAATGTCAACAAAACGAAGGAGATTGTCATCAACTTCAGAAAGCGTAAAGGAGAACATGCCCCTGTCTACATCAACGGGGACGAAGTAGAAAGGGTCGAGAGCTTCAAGTTTTTAGGTGTCCAGATCATCAACAACCTGTCCTGATCCCCCCCATGCTGACACTATAGTTAAGAAAGCCCACCAATGCCTCTGCTTTCTCAGAAGACTAAGGAAATTTGGCATATCAGCTACGACTCTCAACAACTTTTACAAATGCAACATAGAAACGATTCTTTCTGGTTGTATCACAGCTTGGTATGGCCCCTCCTCTGACCGCAAGGAACTACAAAAAGTCATGAATGTCACCCAATCCATCACACAAACCAGCCTCCCATCCATTGACTCTGTCTACACTTCCCGCTGCCTTGGCAAAGCAGCCAGCATAATTAAGGACCCCATGCACACCGGACATTCTCTCTTCCACCTTCTGTCGTTGGGAAAAAGATACAAAAGTCTGAGATTACGGACCAACTGACTCAAGAACAGCTTCTTCCCTGCTGCTGTCAGACTTTTGAATGGACTTACCTTGCATTCAGTTGATCTTTCTCTACACCCTAGCTATGACTGTAACACTACATTCTGCACTCTCTCGTTTCCTTCTCTATGAACGGTATGTTTTGTCTGTATAGCGTGCAAGAAATAATACTTTTCACTGTATGTTAATACATGTGACAATAATAAATCAAATCAAAAAATTCATCAATTCATTCTGAACCACTTTGGCATCATCGAAAGGATCCCACTCTGGATCAGATTTAGTTCTTTGTTTCACAATTATCCTTCCACAACAAATCATCTTCCTGTCCATTGAATTAGATATTCCATATTTTTCCAATGATGAGGTTAATTCGTGAATTGAAAGGATTCAATGATTTGACGAAGAAACCAAACAATACATTAAGCAGGACATCACTGTGAAGCTTTTTCTCAGTCAGCTATCCACCTATTCCATTCAATAAAAACATGATACTTGAATGACTTGAAGAACATATCCAAAGGTTGAACGATAGAAATTAGGCCCCCTGATATAACTGCAATTTAGATGTCACTCGGATCGGTTTTATAGGATTCTGAACATGTCCCACACTGACAAGCTGTGTTCTTGTGTAGGCCACTGGCACACCTATTCCACTATCAGTCCAAAACTTCGCTCTAGCCTCATCCATCCAATCATTGTCATGAACATACACAAAAACCCCTGCAGGGAACTTCATTTTCAGCATGGTTTTGCATTTGAAAATTACCACTGCCTTTAATTTCATTCTGTTGGCTATGGAGGATGGTACCACTGAGAATCTCACCTTCTCGCATCCCGTTGATTTCACTCAAACTGTTTTTGAACCTTTCCACTTCACGGTTTGGTTGCTGGGCATATTGAAATTCATGGGCGTTTCAGCCATGTGACAAAATAGGTACTCGTGTTTGAGAGCTGTGTGACGATGAATTGTTGGAAACTGGGAATTTTGGCATCAAAGTTTTTTGGCTGTCTCTAAGCTATCTCATCTTCTGCCGCAACAGTAGACATTTTCATTTTTAAAGCAGCTACACCAACTCGCTGTTGCTCTGAAATCTTTGCTGGACTTGGGATTTGATTTGACCCACTTAGATGCGTATGCATACATTGCATTTCTGGTGATGATGGTACCATTTTGATGATTTTCGAGGAACCATTCTGATAGATGCTCCTTAAGATCAAGCCTGTGGATGCTCCCTGTTCACATGAAACATTTAGGCTTGGGCATCTTCTTCAGGGTGGATTCCCTCTTCCCAATTTTTCACGAATGCTAAATTCTCTTGCTGCAGCGCAGTTATGAGTTAGCAAATTTCATAAATTTTACATGCAAACTTGTACTTCAAATCTTTTCTCCAGAGGACCCATTTCTGTTTGTCATTTGACACGTGCAGTCTGCTGTATGGGTGTGCCTTAAATTTCATGGTTAATCTTGGCAACACAGACAGTATCACCTAGTTGATCGTATACACATTGTAAGCACGACATGCATTTCGAAGGTGAAAAGTTGAGACCAATTCCTACTGCGAGTACAGCATTCCTTAGCAGTAAAGGGGGGCGGCACGGTAGCACAGTGGTTAGCACTGCTGCTTCACAGCTCCAGGGATCTGGGTTCGATTCCCGGCTTGGGTCACTGTCTGTGTGGAGTTTGCACATTCTCCACGTGTCTGCGTGGGTTTCCTCCGGGTGCTCCGGTTTCCTCCCACAGTCCAAAGATGTGCGGGTTAGGTTGATTGGCCAGGTTAAAAATTGCCCCTTAGTGTCCTGAGATGTGTAGGTTAGAGGGATTAGCGGGTAAATATGTGGGGGTAGGGCCTGGGTGGGATTGTGGTCGGTGCAGACTCGATGGGCCGAATGGCCTCCTTCTGCACTGTAGGGTTTCTATGATTTCTATGATAAAGGAGTCGACAAATATACTCAGAATAAGCCTGAACAAGATTTTCAGTGTCGAGAAAAATGAATCACCTTATAAGCCAGGTTGACTTATACACCATACACTACAGTAAATGAAGAGACAACATTTACCTGTACTATAAAAAAATTTTAAAAATAAAGTGGCATTCCCATTCCAACATGCTACATTTCATTTGAGTTATGGACCCAGAACATCCAATCTCCAGATGAAGATACCTCAGACCCCCAAGGTGCGCTACAGAATTCCTCGGAAGACCAGGTGCACTGACAACACCGAAATTGCTCGGGAAGTCTGGACATCGATGGGTGATTCCCCTGCAATTGGAACCCCCCCCCACCCCACCCCCAAAAGAAAACTCCAACTGAGGTAGCATCAGAAACTTTGGACTTGCTTATCTGGTAGTTGCCAAGGAATTGTTACACAGGGAAAAAAAGCAGTTCTAACACCTGGGTAACTATTGATAATTATTCACAAGGACACCCTCAGGCCCAGACTAGCCAACTGGGTTCCACAACTGAACCCAGCTCTCCCTCACCAACTCCCCTCAATGGCAAACCATATCACTCTACCCACTTATCTCACCACACTCATCCATTTAGATACTGAAAAGTTATTTAAATGCCCCAAAGCTTTTCACTCAGTTAGAGATCGATAACTGACCAAAAAGCAGTTAATGCCATGAACTCCGCAACCCCCGATGATCTTTTGCTATTTAGAAAGACTGCCAAAAAAAAATGCTCCATATTTCTGACAAGGCCACACGAGAAAGTCAGGGTGAGAAATGATGGGCTCCAGTGTAAGCTGAAAGAAGAGGAACTGAGATGGATTCCAACATGAGAAACTGAGAGGCATTTAGAGAGAGACTCCACTACTACAGAGAGAGAGAGAGAGAGACTCCACTGTGACGCTATTATAGAGAGAGAGGGACTCCAACTTGATTTTCGAGTTTGCTGATGACACCACCGTAGTGGGTCGAATCTCAAACAATGACGAGACAGAGTACAGGAGAGAGATAGAGAATTTGGTGAACTGGTGCAACAAGAATAATCTCCCTCAATGTCAACAAAACGAAGGAGATAGTCATCGATCTCAGGAAGCATAGTGCAGGACATAACCCTGTCTACATCAATGGGGATGAAGTAGAAATGGTCGAGGGCTTCAAGTTTTTAGTGTCCAGATCACCAACAACCTGTCCTGGGCCCCCCATGCCAACACTATAGTAAAGAAAGCTGACCAATGACTTTACTTTCTCAGAAGACTATGGAAATTTGGTATATCCACTACGATTATCACCAACTTTAACAGATGCACCATAGAAAGCATTCTTTCTGGTTGTGTCACAGCTTAGTATAGCTCCTGCTCTATCTAAGACCGCAAGGAACTACAAAGGATCGTGAACGAAGCCCAGTCCATCACTCAAACCGGCCTCCCACCCATTGACACTAACTATACACCCCGGTGCCTCGGAAAGCAACCAGGATAATCAAGGACTCCACGTACCCTGGGCAATCTCTCTTCCACCTTCTTCCGTCAAAAAAAAAGTCTGAGGTCACGTACCAACCGACTCAAGAACAACTTCTTCCTTGCTGCCATCAGACTTTTGAATGGACTTACCTTGCATTAAGTTGATCTTTCTCTACACCCTAGCTATGACTGTAACACTACATCCTGCACTCAATCCTTTCTTTCTCTAGGAACAGAATGCTTTGTCTGCAGAGTGCGCAAGAAACAATACCTTCCACGGTATATCCATACATGTGACAATAATAAATCAAATTTTATAGAGACTCCACCGAGACACTATTATAGAGAGAGGGAGAGGGTCTCCACCGAGACACTATTATAGAGGGAGAGGGTCTCCACCGAGAAGCCCTTATTCAGAGAGGGTCTCCACTGAGACACTATTATAAGAGGCTGCAGTGTGTTTTCCGGATATATACAGAGGGACTCCGCGCTGATACTGAATATTGCGCTATCAGAGTGATTTCGCGGCCGCTCTGTACCCAGTTTTTTGATGAGCGCCGACAGCTCCATCCCCGAGCCCGGCTCCCGGATCCTCAGATTCAACCGTCGCGCCGGTCCGCCGGGGAAATGTGTCCGAGTCCGCGGGGAATGGACTCCGGGTGAAACATCAACCCCGCCAACCCGTTCCGTGTGTCGCTAATTGTTTTACAGGCAGTTTAATTAAAAGGCTACCAGGTTTGCTGACGGGGCTACAGTGTGGTTTGATCCGGACGGTTGGATTGTTATCGATCGCCGTCAATGTTGCCCGCAATCCAACTGCATTCTGGGAACTGTAGTTCCTCACGACTCCCAGCAGCCTCCGGGGCAGAGAGCGCATGCGCAATAACTCGCAGTTCCGCGGCCGGATGGCGGCGGGGCGGGGTTTAGAATGTAGGCGGGGCCTGGAGAGGAGGCGGGGCCTGGTGAGATTAGGCGGGGCATGGAATGTGGTCTGAGTTTGGGGGTCAGTGGGCGAGGTTATTTTTGTGGGCGTGGTTTAGCTCAGTGGGTGGGGGGCTTGGTGTCTGTAGGCGGGGTTTGGGGTCTGTGGGCGGGGTTTGGTCTGTGGGCGGGGTTTGGTGTCTGTAGGCGGTGTTTGGGGTCTGTGGGTGGGGTTTGGTCTGTGGGCGGGATTTGGTGTCTGTGGGCGGGGTTTGGGGTCAGTGGGTGGGGTTTGGTCTGAGGGTGGGGTTTGGGGTCTGTGGGCGGGGTTTGGCCTGTGGGCGGGGTTTGGGGTCTGTGGGTGGGGATTGATCTGTGGGCGGGGTTTGGAGTCTGTGGGCGGGGTTTGGGGTCTGTGGGTGGGGATTGATCTGTGGGCGGGGTTTGGGGTCTATGGGCGGGGTTTGGGGTCTGTGGATGGGGTTTGGTCTGTGGGCGGGGTTTGGGGGTCTGTGGGCGGGGTTTGGGGTCTGTGGGTGGGGTTTGGTCTGTGGGTGGGGTTTGGGGTCAGTGGGTGGGGTTTGTGGGCAGGGTTTGAGGTCTGTGGGTGGGATTTGGTCTGTGGGTGGGGCTTGGGGTCTGTGGGCAGGGTTTGGGGTCTGTGGGTGGGGTTTGGTCTGTGGGCGGGGTTTGCTGTCTGTAGGTGGGGTTTGGTCTGTGGACGGGGTTTGAGGTCTGTGGGTGGGGTTTGGTCTGTGGGTGGGATTTGGTCTGTGGGCGGGGTTTGGGGGTCTGTGGGCGGTGCTCGGTGGGTCCTGCAGCCAGTGAGTGTTGAAGGTGGTGGATGGGTTGAGCATCAAGCTGGGCTGCTTGGATGGTGTTGAATTCCTTAGTGTTATTGGAACTGCACCCATCCAGGTAAAGGGAGAGTATTCCACAACACTCCTGACTTGTGTCTTATAGATGGTGGATATGCTTTTGGGAGTCAGCAGATGAGTTATTCACTAAAGAATTCCTCATTCACCATGTTCAGCATTTATTCCTTCCACCAAATTCCAACCATGGCTATAACCTGTACCATTTGCTCTCAGTTTTTCATTTACTGGCAGGTTTTTCCATTTTCTCTGTTTACTTCCTGCCTTTTGCTATGTTCACAACCTGCTTGACTACGGAATGATTTTCACATTCAGTTTGTACTTTCTCCTTTGTGGCACTAATCCCCAGCAACTGAAAGAACGTGATATTTTCTATTATCCATTGTGAAAACATTCCTTACTCTTATTAAACAAATATACTCACTTGAAATGGCATGCAATCCTAAGTGTAACAAAAAGGACAGCTATAAGCTCTGCCTTTGTCCCTGTGTTTTATGTTTTTGCGAAGAATCACTTCTTCAGTGACATGCTGAATTGGGAGTGCAGCCTTCCACCCCCTTCAAATAATATCACTTTGAGGTGCACAGGAGAATAATTAGCAGTTCAAGGTATCAAGGCATGATAAAAGTATGTGGAGTTGTAATTTAGAATTAGGGCAGCACGGTGGCACACTGCTGCCTCACAGCGCCAGGGCCCCGGGCTCAATTCCCGGCTTGAGTCACTGTCTGTGTGAAGTTTGCACATTCTCTCTGTGTCTGCGTGGGTTTCCACTGGGCTCTCTGGTTTCCTCCCACAGTTCAAAGATGTGCAAGTTAGATGGATTGGCCATTCTAAATTGCCCCTTGGTGTCGGGAGACTACCTAGGGTAAATGCATGGGGTTGTGGGGATAGGGCCTGAGTGGGATTGTGGTTGGTGCAGAATCAATGGGCTGAATGGCCACCTTCTGCATTGTATGATTCTATAAGAATTTGATTTAAAACAATGGTACTGAGTACATCCTGAGAGTGTGATAGATCTTATTGTATCCCGACCTGAAAGTAATATTAATTATTCTTCTTTAATTTGTATTCCTCATTGGTTGGTATCAGGCATGTTCTTTTGACAGCATTGTTCGTTTTGGAGCATTATTTCCTATATATAAACCTACCCTAAGTACATCTCAGCTATTGTATTATGGACTACTGATAAACCGAATGCACAATGTTCTTTAAATGAATTCACTCTGCTCGTCTCAAACTCTTCAGTATACCCTCCCTTCATTGTGACGGCTATAGTATTAAGCAGTAGGACAAATTATTGGCGAAACCTAATTTTAAACCATTATTTTTGCAATACGTGGTTTTGACCTTCAATTATTTTGCTTTTGATTTCTATCTAAAATTTCCAACCAGTTACTTAGTAACTCCTGCCTGGAGAATCCCAACCAGACTGTACTTGAATTCATGTTCATTCGGCTGTGCCCGTAGTGGCAGCCAGAAATCAGACAAGCATGACATTGGAAATGATGGTTGCAGAGCCATGCCTGTTAACCGTTCTGTCCTCACCAGCCATTTCTTTGCCTGTTTTCTTCTGATACAACAACCAACGACAGCTGGAATTGCCATATCTGGAAAATGAATTCTACAGCCCTAATTTAAAAAAAATTTTAAACTTAAGAGGATAAAGTTGAATTATAAAGTGCGCATTATGCGCACTAATGATGGCAACTGTATACCAGTGTATCTTGACATAAAATAAAATTCTTTATCCGTCTGTAGCAAAATGACAATAGTCAACAAACAATATCAGGTGGTCAGTGAAATACATTTTAACCGAGTGTCACTGTATCAAACATATGTTATTCAAGCATCATAGAATCTCTACAGTGCAGAAGGAGGCCATTTGGCCCATCGAGTCTGAACTGACTCTCTGAAGGAGCTTCTCACCCAGGCCCAGCGCCCATCCTATCCACATAACCACAAGCATTTACCCCATTAATCCCCCAAAGCTACACAACGTTGGACACTAAGTGGCAGATTTAGCACGGTCAATCCACCTAGCCTCCACATATTTGGACTGTGGGAGGAAACCGGAGCACCCGGTGGAAACCCACTCAGACACGGGGAGAATGTGCAAACTGCACACAGCCAATGGCCCAAGGCTGGAATCGAACCCGTGTCCCTGGTGCTGTGAGGCAGCAGTGCTAACCACTGCGTCACCATTCCACCCAAAATGCTTAACCATAGGCCCCATTTAGAATTGAACTGATGACCCTGAGTTTACAGGACTAGTGCGCTAACCACTGTGCTTTGGAGCTAACAAACGGGCCACCCGGATTTGAACCGGGGACCTCTTGATCTGCAGTAAAATGCCCGACCACTGTGCTATACCTCCGCCCCCCCCCCCCCCCCCCCCCCCCGAAAGTAGTATCATTTGTTCTCATTGCATTCTAAATAAATATGCTGCAGCTACAAGAACATAATTGATTGGGCATCACCACAGGATGTCAATGATAGAGCATTTAGTCACAAGCACATTACAATTCATATAACTGCAAAGAAAATAAAATGTTGGGAGTACACAATAAGTCTGTCATTTGCATTCACATAGCATCTTTAAAAGAGAAAATTATCCAAAACCTTCCTTGAATTTGAAAATTGAAAGATAAGCAAGCGAGGGAGATTTTTTAAATTGTAATTTAATTGAACAATACAGATGAGATTAGGAAAATATATTTAAATATATATAAAAGTAACAATACTTTTCACTGTATACTAATACATGTGACAATAAATCAAATCAAATCAAATAACGAGTTGAGTTTCTTTCCTATCCTTCTCTCTTAGGCTCGATTATTGCTTGGAGATGATTATTTATCTACTAGGACTTATTGCAACTTCATCCAAATCTTTACTCTTCATGTGTAACCTAGAAAATGCAAGTTGGCACATTTTGGACAATGGATAATGGTGCCAACTGTACCACTCTGTCTAAAATCAAATACAGTAAGAAGTCTCACAACAGCAGGATAAAGTCCAACAGGTTTATTTGCCACAAGCTTTCAGACTGCTGCTCCTTCATCAGGTGAGTGGGAGTTCTGTTCACAAACAGGGCATATAAAGACACAAACTCAATTTACAAAATAATGGTTGGAATGCGAGTCTTTACAGGTAATCAAATCTTAAAGGCACAGACAATGTGAGTGGAGAGAGGGTTAAGCACAGGTTAAAGAGATGTGTATTGTCTCCAGCCAGGACAGTGAGATTTTGCAAGCCCAGGCAAGTCGTGGGGGTTACAGATAGTGTGACATGAACCCAAGATCTCAGTTGAGGCCGTCCTCATGTGTGCGGAACTTGGCTATCAGTTTCTGCTCAGCGATTCTGCGTTGTCATGTGTCGTGAAGGCCGCCTTGGAGAACGCTTACCCGAAGATCAGAGGCTGAATGCCCCTGACTGCTGAAGTGTTCCCCCGTAAGAAGTTTACCAACACCAGGTTAAAGTCCAACAGGTTTATTTGGTAGCAAAAGCCACAAGCTTTCGGAGCCTTAAGCTCCTTCTTCAGGTGAGTGGGAATTCTGTTCATAAACAGGGCATATAAAGACACAATCTCAATTTACAGAATAATGGTTGGAATGCGAATACTTACAACTAATCAAGTCTTAAAAGTACAAACAATGTGAGTGGAGAGAGCATTAAGACAAGTTAAAGAGATGTGTACCAACAGGAAGAGAATACTCCTGCCTGGTGATTGTCGAGCGGTGTTCATTCATCCGTTGTCGTAGCGTCTGCATGGTCTCCCCAATGTACCATGCCTCGTACCATCTCCACATCATAAAAACAAATAACCTCAATCCACACCAGGAACTGAACCTGAGACTTGCTTGATCTTTCCAATACCATACAACAGTTGAGAGTGGATTTGCACACTAAGTCATCTGGGGAACACAAATAATGGTTTATACAGTGTCCCTTCAAAAGGTCTCAACTGACACTGCCTAGATGCATAATACTGGGGCAAAGCCTTTTACAACCTCAGAAATCATAGAAAAAAATCATAGAAACCCCTACAGTACAGAAAGAGGCCATTCGGCCCATCGAGTCTGCACCGACCACAATCCCACCCAGGCCCTACCCCCATATCCCTACATATTTTACCCTCTAATCCCTCTAATCTACGCATCCCAGGACACTAAGGGGCAATTTTAGCATGGCCAATCAACCTAACCTTTGGACTGTGGGAGGAAACCGGAGCACCCGGAGGAAGCCCACGCAGACACGAGGAGAAGGTGCAAACTCCACACAGACAGTGACCCAAGCTGGGAATCGAACCCAGGTCCCTGAAGCTGTGAAGCAGCAGTGCTACCGTGCCGCCTCTTAGCCAAATAAATATGGTTTTGTCATTATTCCCGCCTCATTTGTTTGTCTAATATCCACAATAATCTTTTCGGATGTGCCATTTGAAAGACTACTGATACCATTTTCCAGTTTTTGGTGTTGGCAAAATTCATTGCAAAACTTTTTACATAACAGTTAAAACTGCTAATTTGCACTTCCAATTTCGATCAATGTTAAATATTTAAATAATAACTTTTAACTTTTCAACTTAAAGCTGACAAAATTTAGTTACTCAAATATTCGCAAACTGCGTCTTTGTGCATATTGGCTGAAATTATTTGTCTCGAAAAAGACATACATCATAGAACACAGAACAGTACAGCACAGAACAGGCCCTTTGGCCCACGATGTTGTGCCGAGCTTTATCTGAAACCAAGATCAAGCTATCCCACTCCCTACCATCCTGGTGTGCTCCATGTGCCTATCCAATAACCGCTTAAATGTTCCTAAAGTGTCTGACTCCACTATCACTGCAGGCAGTCCATTCCACACCCCAACAACTCTCTGCGTAAAGAACCTACCTCTGATATCCTTCCTATATCTCCCACCATGAACCCTATAGTTATGCCCCCTTGTAATAGCTCCATCCACCCGAGGAAATAGTCTTTGAACGTTCACTCTATCTATTCCCTTCATCATTTTATAAACCTCTATTAAGTCTCCCCTCAGCCTCCTCCGCTCCAGAGAGAACAGCCCTAGCTCCCTCAACCTTTCCTCATAAGACCTACCCTCCAAACCAGGCAGCATCCTGGTAAATCTCCTCTGCACTCTTTCCAGCGCTTCCACATCTTTCTTATAGTGAGGTGACCAGAACTGCACACAATATTCCAAATGTGGTCTCACCAAGGTCCTGTACAGTTGCAGCATAACCCCACGGCTCTTAAACTCCAACCCCCTGTTAATAAAAGCTAACGCACTATAGGCCTTCTTCACAGCTCTATCCACTTGAGTGGCAACCTTTAGAGATCTGTGGATATGGACCCCAAGATCTCTCTGTTCCTCCACAGACTTCAGAACCCTACCTTTGACCCTGTAATCCACATTTAAATTAGTCCTACCAAAACGAATCACCTCACATTTATCAGGGTTAAACTCCATTTGCCATTTTTCAGCCCAGCTTTGCATCCTATCTATGTCACTTTGCAGCCTACAACAGCCCTCCACCTCATCCACTACTCCACCAATCTTGGTGTCATCAGCAAATTTACTGACCCACCCTTCAGCCCCCTCCTCTAAGTCATTAATAAAAATCACAAAGAGCAAAGGACCAAGCACTGATCCCTGTGGCACTCCGCTAGCAACCTGCCTCCAATCTGAAAATTTTCCATCCACCACCACCCTCTGTCTTCGATCAGATAGCCAGTTACCTATCCAATCGGCCAACTTTCCCTCTATCCCACACCTCCTCACTTTCATGAGTCATGAGTCACTCGTAGCATTTGTCAGGGTTAATTTATAATAAATACAGTACATCACTTCAATTTCCATTCACTGATTAAAAGTGTTTAACATTTAGTGAATGCCCTTTGTTCAAATGTTAATGATAATGTCAAGTTGTGTTAGCAGTAGTGATGGCAATATTATGTATACCTGTGTTAATGGCTGAGATATTTGATGGTTGAAATAACACACTGATGTTTAAATGACTTAGTTCATGGTAGTACAGGATATCAAGACCGCCTTAAAGCTGATATGTGCCTTTACAGCAATATGTAGTTGAAGTATCTGTCAAAGGCAATATGATTTCTGATTGCGTTAATATCATCACTAATGTGGAGAATCAAAGAAATGCTTTGAAATATATGGAATACATTGCAGTGTAGTTTAAGACATACTCGAACCAAGTTGACCAGGATCAGAGAGGATGCATGGGGAGTCATAGAACCCCTACAGTGCAGAAGAGGCCATTCAGCCCATCAAGTCTGCACTGACACTCTGACAGAGTATCTTACCCAGGCCCTGTGCCCGCCCTATCTCTGCAACCCCACACATTTACCATGCCGAATCCAGCAAATTTACACATCTTGGGACAACTTAGCATGGCCAACCTACCCAACCTGCACATCTTTGGAGTGTGGGAGGAAACCAGAGCACCTGGCAGAAACTCATGGGGAGAACGTGCAAACTCCACAGAGACAGTCACCCAAGGCCAGAAGTGAACCCAGATCCCGGGAGTTGTGAGGCAGCAGTACTAACCATTGTGCCACATTGCTGTTCTCCTCACTGTTGATTGGAGTGCCTGAAGATAAGCAGTCAGGAAGGGCATGGAAAAGGGAGAGAACAAAATAGATGACCAAATGGCAAAGAAGAGAGCCCTGCCAAAAGGAAAAAAATCAACAGCTGACCTTTGGCCAAGGCTATTTATCTGTTTCAGGTGTGGAAGGGTCTGCCACTCATGAATTTGCCTTTACAGCCACAACAGCTGATTTTCATTGCAGAAGTGATGTACATGTTGGGTGCAGTCCACCACCTCCTGAGACAGACGGATGCCAGTTGACAGTTTAAAGGTCTTTCCCTTTGTTATATTCAAATAGCATTTACTGCATCATTAAGATCCATATACCAAGACACAACCAAATAATAACAGTATAAAAATAACTACAATATCCTACTCTTAGTTAAAGTTTATTTATTAGTGTCACAAGTAGGCTTACATTAACACTGCAATGAAGTGACTGTGCAAATCCCCTAGTCGCCACACTCCGGTACCCGTTTGGGGAAACTGAGGGAGAATTTAGCACGGCCAATGCACTTAACATGCACATCTTTTGGACTGTGGGGGGAAACCAGAGCACCCGGAGGAAACCCACGCAGATAGAGGGAGAATATGTAAACTTTGCAGACAGCGACCCAATTCCAAGCAGGGAACCGAACTCGGGTCCCTGGCGCAGTAAGGCAGCAGTGCTAACCACCGTACCACCAAGTTAACACTGTGGACGGGATTCTACAGCCTCACTCATCCTGAAACCATAAAATCCCACCCGAGGACAATGGACCTTTCCATGGACCGCCCCTCGCCCGCTCCGATTCCCATGGTGGGCGGGACAGTAAAATTCTGGTCTGTATATCAGGGTGGAACTAGTATGTCTGTTAAAAATGGTGTTTTATGCATAAATGCATAAAACAAATGTACATTGGATAGAAGCAAATTACTGTGGATGCTGGAATCTGAAACCAAAAGAGAAAATGTTGGATAACCTTTGATAAAACTTTGACAAAGGGTCATCTGGAATCGAAACGTCAGCTCTTTTCTCTCCTTACAGATGCTGCCAGACCTGCTGAGATTTTCCAGCATTTTCTCTTTTGGTTGAAAACAAATGTACATAATGGATCAAGAATAGATTTATAATATTAACATCTTGGGCTCACTGAACAAAATATTTTAACAAGACTGTACAGTGCTGTACTGTTCTATGTTCTATGTTGAGACTGTTTTTCCTAATATTCAACACACGATCAGGACACTTAAGATGCAACAGTGAAGGAGCATCAATTATGATTTGCAGTGGCTGATCTTGATGTTGCTAAATTGAAATTTATGGTGATAGTTTGGAGTCAAGAAGGTACAGAGAGCAAACTGGGTTTTAAATTGCAGCAATCAATCACATTGATTTTGAAGATTGCCATTTCATTTACAAAGCAGAATAGACTTGTTCAGTTTAAGGGTTGAAGTTTCACTTGAGGGCCGGGAGCCAGGTCTGCTTCCAGGTCCTGAACGTACCTGTTACAGGGGCGATTTGGTTCATGCACTCTCCGTCTGCGGGAATGGTGGCATGCGTTAAAAATCCGGAAACACACTCACTGAAGCTCCAGCATTTTGATTAGAAAAACGGGATTATTTCAAATTTATGGGAACAAGAAGACATAACATGATGCCAACAGGTGTCTGCAAGTAAGACTAAAACATTTAAAATGGATTTCATGTTGAATTAGATTGAGAAAAATCAACCCCAATTCGTGCCAGAGAGAAAAAGAGAAAAGGGAATGACAGGAAAATAAAGGGTTGGCTGCCATAGTAATGGATGCACAGCTCTGGCCCACAATTAATTAGAAACCATAGAATCCCTACAGTGCAGAAGGAGGCCATTCGGCCCATTGAGTCTGCACCAACAACAATCCCACCCAGACCCAATCCCCGTAACCCCATCCATTTACCCACTAATTCCTCTAACCTACACATCCCGGGACATCAAGGGGCAATTTAGCATGGCCAATCAACTTAACTCACACATCTTCGGACTGTGGGAGGAAACCGGAGCACCGAGAGGAAATCCATGCAGACACAGGGGGAATGTGCAAACTCCACACAGACAGTGACCCAAGCTGGGAATCAAACCCAGGTCCCTGGAGCTGTGAGGCAGCAGTGCTAACCACTGTGCCACCATGAATTGGGAGGCTAAAAATGTTCCAGAGGCATTTGAGAAGTATAAACAAATGTGCAGACTGATAATCTTTCTCAAAAGAACTCGTGAAGGGGCAAGGTCAGCTGTTGCATTTTGTAGGTAAGAGATAAGGAATTAAATTTGTTTAATAGATGGGAGGTTAGTGAAGATGTCAGTTAAAACCCAGACAAATATTTTGAAAAATTCAGCACACATCCTCAGCTAAAGGGAATTCTCCTGTTTTCAGGCTAAGTGCCCACGCCGGTGTTTCCCCCTGGTGTTAGCAGCATCTGTCAAATGGGATTCACACACCTGGAAGATGCTAATTATGTCATTTTGGGGATGCTACCAGCCCCCCATTGTTCAGAGATGATGGCGGCGCCCTTTTTAAAAGGTGCCCCGATCTCTGTGCTCATAGGCAGGCCCCTTCCCCCAAAAAAATGAAATGATGCTCTCCCCACTGACCCATGAAGCACGACCAGCCCCTCACCAAAGAGGGGCATCCTCACCTCCACCCACAAATAAAGGGTAACCTCCCCCCTGCACATACCATGTAGGCATAAGGGTGACCTGACCCAACCCCTCCTTCCCCCTCAGACCCCTCCCCTCTCAGTCCCCCACTCACCCCTCAGGAATAAATGGTTTAACTTCCTCTTTTGCAAGCCACTTATTCCTTTTGAAGAAACCACAAGCTGTCAATCAGGCTTAGAATCTTTGTAAACATTGTGGTTAAGATCAATGGAGGGTCTTGAGATGCATTCAAGCATGAAGGTAAATGAAAATAAACACAGGTGTCAATGGAGGCCTCTCTCAAAGCGCAGAATTTTGAAATTGACAGGGATCAAGTTTCTTTTCAGTGACAACAAGTTTCAAAAGTTTCAGCTTGCTCGGAAGCCTCAGAAACTTCAAATCAAAGCTGTGCGTATACATTGCAGCTGAGTGCAAAGATGTGCAGAACTGGATCCCTGCCTCCCACCCCCACCACCCCCCACCCCCACCCCCTTCTGCACTCCCCCAGGTCAAATTGACATCTTTTTGTCAGAGGACTTCAAAGAGGTCTGCTCACCCCTGCACCTTCTGACAGGGTGAAAGGGAAGCATCCGCTGCAGTACGGAGTTGCAGTGATTTAAATTCCTGCCAGGTGACCGGGGTGGGGCGGGGGTGGGAGTGGAGATTAAAGTGAGCTGGCCACATCAGAATTTGCACATCTGACAGGCAGGAATGCAGATGTTGATCACAGGACTATCTGAAATCACCATGCCAGGGGTGCATCTTCAGATCTGCCAGAGCTATAAATTGTATTATAATTAGCAGGTTTCCGTAATTATCAGGCCTGCTGTAGGCAGGAACCCGATCAGGGTCTGTGGGGTGGGTCAGGTGAAGCTCAACTGCCTTAACACCTGTCAGGAATCCTGATTTTTGGCTGATGCCCCATTCTGCAGGGCATTGAGATTCCTGCGGGCTGTCTGTCGAGGCTGGAGAATCCCGCCCAAAGTCAAATGATCAAAACCGCCAATTTGAATTTCAAAGCCCGAGGCAAGAGCCAGGGGAGTCAATTTCTGAACAAGATTAAAAATGCAGCCAGAAGATGTAAATTCAAGGAAATAGATGAAAGGCTAATAGATCCGCTCATTTGAGGTTACACACCTTAAAGTCAAAATGATTTCATTAGAAAGGACAAGCTCACAATTTCTCAATGTGTAGGAAGTGCCAGCGCATGTGAAACCCTGAGTATACAGATGAAGATAAATCAGCCAAATTAATGAGCTGCAGTTGAATATTGAAATTCTCAAGGCCAATGTTGAAAGACATGATGGGCTGTTGACAGAAAAGAGAAGAAAATAGAGTCATAGAGGTTTACAGCATAGAAACAGGCCCTGCCGCCAGGGGTCCATGCCGCCCTTTTTTTTAACCACTAAGCTAGTCCCAATTGCCCGCGTTTGGCCCATATCCCTCTATACCCATCTTACCCATGTAACTGTCTAAATGCTTTTTGAAAGACAAAATTGTACCTGCCTCTGCAGTTTGTTCCAGACACTCACCACCCTCTGTGTGAAAAAATTGCCCCTCTGGACCCTTTTGTATCTCTCCCCTCTCACCCAAAACCCATGCTCTCTAGTTTTAGACTCCCCGACCTTTGGGAAAAGATATTGACTATCCAGCTGATCTATGCCCCTTATTATTTTATAGACCTCTATAAGATCACCCCTAAGCCTCCTACACTCCAAGGAAAAATGTCCCAGTCTATCCAGCCTCTCCTTATAACTCAATCCATCAAGTCCCGGTAGCATTCTAGTAAATCTTTTCTGCACTCTTTCTTGTTTAAGAATATCCTTTTATAACAGGGTGACCCGAACTGTACACAGTATTCCAAATGTGGCCTTACCAATGCCTTGTACAACTTCAACAAGACATCCCAACTCCTGTATTCACTGTTCTGACCAATGAAACCAAGCATGCCGAATGCCTTCTTCACCACCCTGTCCACCTGTGTCTCCACTTTCAAGGAGCTATGAACATGTACCCTTGGATCTCTTTGCTCTATAACTCTCCCCAACACCTCACCCTGAGTAAGCTCTGCCCTGATTCAATCTATCAAAATGCATCACCTCACATTTATTTGAACTAATCTAGAAAGCTCAGGCAGTTAAAGAAGTGGATTTCCAGAAATTTACAGCACTCCAAGATGAAAGGTTAGATCTGGAGAATAAAGACTGCAGTCTGAGCAGGACTAAATGTGGCAGGCTGCAAAAGGGCAGAAGGAAGAGAAGCTACAAGCTGAACATCCAAGAAGCTGGTCCTGAATCTCAGGTCAAAACCTCATTAGCACAGACCTCACAAAGAAGGGGGGCGATTAGTGGGCTCCCCGCTGGGCGCCACGGCATCTGCGCATCTCCGACTCCAGGTTTTCTTCAGTTGTCAGTTCAGAACCGGAAATCAGCACAGAGCTGATTTAAATATGGAAATGTTGATTTGGATCCTATTAGCAGGCCCGGGACTGAAGTCTCCATGCCCGCTAGCATTCCCAGCTCCCTCGCCCCACCAGGAGTGTTTCACTCCAGCGGGGTTTACAACAGCTCCTGGGGAACTGATGGCCAGGACCCACTGGAGTGAAGGGAGGGCATGGAGGCCCCCAGGAGGCCAATGAAGGGGGGGGTGCCCCCTTGGCATTGCCAGCCTGGCAGTGGCAATCTTGCCCCCGGCACTGCCCAAGGGGCAAAGTGGCAGTGCCCAAGAGGCACCTTGGCACTGCCCACTGCGCAGTGCCAAGGGGGTGGGGCCAGAAGGGGCAGGCCTATTGGGGGGCATGTGGGGGGAGATCGGTGGGAGTGGGGGGTCCCGCTGCCATTCTGCAGGCGGCATCAGGGGCAGAGGGAGGGAAGGGGGTGATCGGGGCTGGCCATCCGGTGGGGGTGGATGCCGCGGGTTCGGGGCTGCCGGTGGTGGGGGGGGGGGTGGGATTGGGGGAGTCGGGACTCCCAGGGCAGAGGGGGGTATCAGGGAGATCAGGACTGCTGGGGTTGCGGGGGGGAGGGTCGGGGAGATTGGGGCTGGCCGGGTGTGGGGACATCAGGACTGGCCCGGAGATATCCGTCAGAGGGGTGAGGGCGTCGCACGGCCAGTGATGTGGGATTGCGGGGCTGGTCAGCAATCAGGCTGGCCAGCAATTGGGAGACCAGCAGTGTGGAGCTACTGCACATGCGCTGATCTCCGCTCTGACATGCATGCGCAGTGGCCGTCTCAGTGCTATGCTGCCGACCTCTCCAGCGGGAATAGGCCCCGTCCACTCATGATTCACGCTGGCGCACTCTGCAGTGCTCATTCATTTCGAAAATCCCGCTAAAACAAAACAACAGGATTTACTCCAGTTTTTACGTGAATTTGGCACTTAGAATTCTTTTGGGACAATCATCCCCAAGAACTTCAGAAAGAGAAGAATGAGAGTCATAGAAACAAAAGGGCTGTAAATATTCTGCAGGTCTGCCGGCACCTGTGGAGAGAGAAACAGAGTTAAAGTTCCGAGTCGAATGTGGCTCTTCTTCAGAACTGTGACACAGTGGTCAGCACTGCTGCCTCACAGCTCCAGAGACCTGGGTTCAATTACTAGCTTGGGTGACTGTCTGTGTGGAGTTTGCACGTTCTCCCCATGTCTGCGTGGGTTTCCTCCGGGTGCTCCAGTTTCCTCCCACCCTCCAAAGATGTGTGGGTTAGGTGCATTGGCCTTGCTAAATTGCCCCCTAGTGTTCTGAGATGTGTAGGTTAGAAGGATTAGCGAGGTAAATACGTGGGGTTATGGGGATAAGGCTGTCGGTGCAGACGTGATGGGCCAAACAGCCTTCTTCTGCACTGTCGAGATTCTATGATTCTGACTGGAGGAAAATAGAAGTGAGATGAGTTGGACAGCAAATTATTGAGCTTAACAATAGATCGCAGTCAGAGAATAATTTACTGGAGACCAATAATAAACTGGGGTAAAGGCTGGAGAGTTTAAAAGAGGAAATATGGAAAGCAAGAGGCCAGGCAGAGTGGACATGACAGGAAGTTAAGAAGCCAGTGGAGGACAGGCAGATGGAGTGGTTGGAAGAGAAACATGAGCTGTAGAATGGTAAGACAGAACCTGAGGCGAAGTACTGTCAGCCCAAAGGTTGGCTGCAATGTGCTGCTTCAGCTCTGAGGAAGAACAGGCAGAACATTTTACCATCTCAGCAAAACCGTGAATAATGTTATATGAGAGGAGAAAACAAGTTATAAAAGACTCTAAAGGTGTTCACTTTAATCATAAAAGTCAATCGTTAATCTGGATAAAATATAGAAATGTGAATGATTGGAACGTCAATGGGAGGGAAGGCGGGATCAGGATGTTGAATTTGATGAGCAGCCATGGTCAAAATAAATGGCGGAGTGAGCTAGAAGGGCTGAATGGCCTGATGCGCTATCAATTAGGCAAAAGACTACTTGTGTGCCAATACAACTGTAGGCTTTTATTCATAACAGAATCAGGAGCACATCCCAACAGGTAACCGACCCGAACTGAACAAGGGGGAGGAGACAGCCACCTTTATACTAGGTGACAAGGGGAGGAGCCGAGCCGGCAGGGGATGTGTCCAGGCATGACAAACACACAACGGTGGTCCAGGTAGGACAAAAGCACAACTGAAGTCCATCACATTCACCCCTCCTTTAAAAAAACACGGGGTGAAGTGGAAACAATATCACAAGTCCAGACGATCTGGTGGCTTGATCCGCCATCACGATCGTCGTAGGGCAGGTTGCAGAGTCGTCCGAGCAGAGAGCGGAGTCAGCCCAGCTTACCGCATCCGGAGCAGATCGCATCCTTCGCCGGGCAGCGACGCCGAGGATGCTTGGATAGGCCGCAAAAGTAGCATTTGGGCCCCGCTGGAACAGCCGTCACGGTGGAAGTGTCGATGGAATGGGATGCGGGGTAGGCCCCGAGATTGCGGGAGGCCGCTTCTAGCAATTCAGCCATCATGGCCGTTTTCTGGAGATCCAGGCCATCCTGTTCAAGCAGGCGCTGCCGAATGTAAGTAGACTCAACACCCGCAACGTAGGCATCCTGGATCAGGTCCTCCGTGTTCTGAGCTGCTGAAACAGCCATACAGTCGCAAGCTCGAGCTAGGACCCGCAGGGCGCGCAGAAATTGGGCGCACGATTCTCCTGGCTGCTGCTTGCGAGTAGTTAGGAGATGTCTGGCGTAGACCACGTTAGGGCTCTTTCGAAATTGTCCTTTTAAGAGTTCTATAGTGTCCGCGTATATAGTAGCGTCCTGGAAGATACCGTAGACTGCATCGCTTACCCGGGCGCGGAGCACGTGGAGCTTAGCGCCGTCGGAGTCGACGACCGCAGCTGCGTCGATGAATGCTTCAAAGCAGTCCAGCCAATGGTCAAATTTATCAGAAGCTCCGACCTCTTGAGGGTCTAATGTTAACTTGTCGGGTTTTAAAAGCTGCTCCATGTCGGTCAAATGTTATGAATAAAATTGATGCGCTATCAATTAGGCAAAAGACTACTTGTGTGCCAATACAACTGTAGGCTTTTATTTATAACAGAATCAGGAGCACATCCCAACAGGTAACCGACCCGAACTGAACAAGGGGGAGGAGACAGCCACCTTTATACTCGGTGACAAGGGGAGGAGCCGAGCCGGCAGGGGATGTGTCCAGGCATAACAAACACAACAACGGTGGTCCAGGTAGGACAAAAGCACAACTGAAGTCCACCACATGGCCTACTCTTGCTTCTAGTTTCTATGTTTTAAGAAGGAGTTCACCCTGGAACCCACCATCCCCGCACACCCTGACACTGCCCCCTGGCCGTAAACCCAGGCAATAACAGGGAGAAGTGCCTGGGCATGAAACTTCTTCTCTTGAACGATGCACTTACCTGAGCTCCCCTGGAAGGACTGTTCACCAGGTGGACACCTTGAGATACCAGTCGGGTTTTCCACTGCTCCACTGCCCTCACATCAACTTGGGTGTTTTTTTTCTGAAGCGGGGAGGGGTGATTCAGGCGTAGAGGTCTGATAATGATATACTTATTAATTCAAATGCTGTTCCTGATGTTCAAACTTGCTCTGTCACTGACAGGGAAGAGGACAATTGTGTCATCCATTCACGTTGACATGAAACGCAATTTGGCTGTTCTCGCAAGATCAGACAACATTTTGGCCTCAACAGATGCCTGCGTTGGACTGGGGTAAACACAGTAAGAAGTCTCACAACACCAGGTTAAAGTCCAACAGGTTTATTTGGTAGCAAAAGCCACTAGCTTTCGGAGCGCTGCTCCTTCGTCAGGTAAGTCAGGTATCTGACGAAGGAGCAGCGCTCTGAAAGCGAGTGGCTTTTGCTACCAGATAAACCTGTTGGACTTTAACCTGGTGTTGTGAGACTTCTTTCAATGCAGAGGGCCCAGTCGTGAATCTCATTAAAAACCCAGGGGAGGCAGGGCCTACTTGCGCCGGAGTTTGACAGTTCTGGAGCTCTGCGCATGCGCAGTGGCCCCAAACTGTCAAACTCCCATTTGCTGGCCATCCCGGGAAACCCACAGTATCATAGAGTCATAGAGGTTTACAGCATGGAAACAGGCTCTTCAGCACAACTTGTCCATGCTGCCCTTCTTATTAAACCCTGAAGCTATTCTCACTTGCCTGCATTTGGCCCATATCCCTCTATACCCATCTTACCGATGTAACTGTCTAAATGCTTTCAAAAGACAACATTGTACTCTCCTCTACTACTACCTCTGGCAGCTTGTTCCAGACACTCACCACTCTCTGTGTGAAAAAATTGCCCCTCTGGACGCTTTTGTATCTCTCCCCTCTCACCTTAAACCTATGTCCTCTAGTTTTAGACTCCCCTACATTTGGGAAAAGATATTGACTATCCAGCTGATTTATGCCCCTCATTATTTTATAGACCTCTATAAGATCACCCCTAAGCCTCCTACGCTCCAGAGAAAAATGTCCCAGTCTATCCAGCCTCTCCTTATAACTCCTTATAACCAAGTCCCGGTAGCATTCTAGTAAATCTTTTCTGCACTCTTTCTAGTTTAATAATATCCTTTCTATAATAGGGTGACCAGAACTGTACACAGTATTCCAAGTGTGGCCTTACCAGTGTCTTGTACAATTTCAACAATACGTCCCAACTCCTGTATTCAATGTTTTGACCAATGAAACCAAGCATGCCGAATGCCTTCTTCACCACTCTGTCCACCTGTGACTCCACTTTCAAGGAGCTATGAACACGTACCCCTAGATCTCTTTGTTCTGCAACTCTCCCCAACGCCCTAGCATTAACTGAGGAAGTCCTGCCCTGGTTCAATCTACCAAAATGCATCACCTCGCATTTATCTAAATTAAACTTCATCAGCCCACTGGCTCAATTGATCAAGATCCCGTTGCAATCGGAAATAACTTTCTTTACTGTCCACTATGCCACCAATCTTGGTGTCATCTGCAAACTTACTAACTATGCCTCCTATATTCTCATCCAAATCATTAATATAAACGACAAATAACAGTGGACCCAGCACTGATCCCTGAGGCACACCACTGGTCACAGGTCTTCAGTTTGAAAAACAAACCTCTACAACCACCCTCTGGCTTTTGTCATCAACAGTAAGAAGTCTCACAACACCAGGTTAAAGTCCAACAGGTTTATTTGGTAGCAAAAGCCACTAGCTTTCGGAGCGCTGCTCCTCCGTCAGGTAAGTCAGGTAAGTCGGGAACCACCACCCCAACCAATCGCACCCAGGCCCTGCCCACAATAGGCCCTGCCCCCTTGGCACTGCCTGATGCCCGATGGGCAGTGCCAAGGTGCCCTCTGGGCATAGGCACTTTGCCCCTTGGCAGTGCCAGGGGCACAGGCTGGCACTGCCAGGGTGCCCATGCCCAGGGGCACCACCCCCCGCTGCCGACCCCCTGGGGGGCCCCGATTACCCCCCTTAATTCCACGGGGCCTCCCGCTAGCTCCCTGAATGTGGGGAGCTAGTCTGAACCCCGCCGGAATGAAGTACTCCTGACGGAGTGGGAGATTTGATCGAGACCTGGAAGGTCCTGATAATTAACTAATGTACATATTTAAAATAGATTAAAAACAGATTTAAATGACTTACCTGCCTTCCCGCCAGTTTCCAGTGTGGTCTAACTGGTGACTGTTCGTCGGCTCTGGGAGATGCGCATGCGTTCCCGGCACATGCGCAAATCTCTGTTCAAGGCCGCAGACGCGTGTCTCCCGGCCAGACCCGCCAGAAAAGTGGCGGGCGCGGATGGGAGAATTGTGACCTAGATATAACTCTCAGGGCTAAAGGGATCAAGGGATATTTGGGGCAGAGGGGGAGGCGGAGGGGGGGATCAGGATATTGAATTCGATGATCAGCCATGATCATAATGAATGGTGCAGCAGGCTCGAAGGGCCGAGTGGCCTCCTCCTGCTTCTAGTTTCTATGCTTCTGTTCCCATCGCCGAACCTGTCTGACACAGCCGGGAGCGGAAAATGCCGGTCCCTGTCTTTCTGCATTGATTTCTCTCTCACTAACTTTCTCTCTTCTTTCACCTGTTTCACACGGTGTGAACTGCAGAGAGTGAAGATTGCAACGTGTACCGTTGATGTGAGCTACAAAGTTTTGCTAATGGAATAATGGATGCAGATCAGTGAGAACATCGACATTCTCAGTCACAAATAATGAACTTAATGTATTTTCAAAAGAATAGGGTGATCAGAGAGGCAGAATGCCATGGAGTTGGCAGGTGTCTGGATTCATTTGTTTTAATGAATTTTTGTTCATGGCACAAATGATGCCAGCGAGGTAGAATCCAAGTGAGATTGATGCTCACACAATTATAATGATGAACATACCTGAACAAGACTATGGACAATTTGCAACTGCATGGTGCAATTTCAACTGATATCAGGGAACAGATGGTGATGACATCCAGGATAATCAACCCCACATTTAAAGTCATAGTCCAGCCATCTGCAATTAACATGATACGTAAATGATCACACAAACTACAAGTCCAAGGCAAAATGTATGGGGCCCACAGTGGTTAGCACTGCTGCCTCACAGCACAGCCCCTGTTTTGATTCCGGCCTTGGGTGACTGTGTGTGTGGAGTTTGCACGTTCTCCCCGTGTCTGCGTGGGTTTCCTTTGGGTTTTCCGGTTTCCTCTCACAATCCAAAGGTTAAGTTGATTTATTAGTGTCAAAAGTAGGCTTACATTAACACTGCAATGAAGTTGCTGTGAAAATCCCCCAGTCGCCACACTCCGGCGCCTGTTCGGGGACACTGAAGGAGAATTTAACATGACCAGTGCACCTGACCAGCATGTCTTTCGGACTGTGGGAAGAAACTGGAGCACCCGGAGGAAACCCACGTAGACACAGGGAGAACGTGCAAACTACACACAGCCAGTGACCCAAGTTGGGGAATCGAACCCAGGTCCCTGGTGCTGTGAGGCAGCAGTGCTAACCACTGTACCGTGTTTATCAGCTGAAATATAAAACTGAAAACAGGAAATGTAATTGCATGCATTGAGGAAGGAGAGTTGAGGGGGAAAGGGATAGATGTGAGAGAGAACTAAACTAACCAATAAGATGTTCCACTAATACCATGGGATACTTGGTAGGCCTCAGCCCAATAGACAAATCAAAGACTGGGAGAAAATCTTTAAAAGTGATGGATGCTAACTCAGATTTCTGAAGGAAACAGGCAGTGATGAGATAAAAGGACAGCAATCCAGTCTGCCAGATCTCTTTGGCTTGGGAATGGGTTTACGATGTAATATTCAGAACTGTGAGTGGCCAAGCAGAAAGTAAGTGAAAAAGTTCAGTTTGTTCCGCTCTTTAACCAACCAGACTTCTAGCATTCAAAACCGGCCAGATTTGACACACTGGTAGAATTGAAAACATTAACAGGGAACCCATTATTAAGCATAAACATGCAGAGCATAATGTGTTCTTAGATTTTAAAACAAAAAATGTTGTTCGAATCATGTACTAACATGTTTTGTAAGTAACCATTTCCCAGCGCTTTCACTGTTTCACTTTGTCCTAATCTTATTCTCTCCTGTCTTTCAGGTGAAAGCAAGCTGTACTACCAGTGCTATCCACCAGATGGTAGACTTTCAACAGCTCCAAGACGAAAAGGGTTTGCTGAACAAACGATGCTGTCTAAACAGCACACGCTGATGTTAATGTGCAAATTGGCCTACAGCTTATGACACGGAAGAGATACCCAATGAGTTACAGATCACCTCAAATTGCTGGTTCATTTGTGCCTCCCCGCCATTAGCTTTGATGGAATGCCTTCTCACCCCGCAATCTTCTTGCTACTTTCATGAAGTTGCTGCATTTATGCATTAATTTCCCATTAAACACACCACAGAAAGCTAAGTCCAATAATTAAAAGTGCTATTTTAACAACTCAATAACTTTTAATGACTGCTAATCAAACTCTCATGCCCAGAAAGTAAGCCATTCTGAGTAGTCGAATTCACAAATCACAATTCATTTGTGAATTGTTTTAGGAGATTAGAAATCTTTTCTGTCAATATTAATTAATTTTCCTTTTTGGCCTTTTTCTTAATCCAGTCTTTCGTTCCTGCTCTTTGTTTTTTTGGGCTTTCAGGATGTCTGAGTGTCTAATAAAGTGCTTCGCTTTATCAATACAATTCCAACAGTGCAGAAGGAGGCCATTCGGGCCATTGGGTTTGCACCAATTCTCCACAAGAGCATCCCACTAAGCTTAGCAAAACTATTTCCTGAAATTTTTGGCTTTGTGGGAATGTTATTGAACAATTCTTCACATTTCATTGAAAAATTCAACAAGGCAGTTTATTTAGGATTGGCCAATGGCCAGAAAACAAAAATAAATGCGTCATTTTCCACAGAATCCCTACCGTGCAGAAAGAGGCTATTCGGCCTATCTAATCTGTACTGTCTCTCTGAAAGAGCATCTTACTCAGGCCTTCACCTCATCCCCATAACCCCACGCATTTACCATGGCTAATTCACCTGCCAAGGCAGCTGAGGAAGAGGAAGACAGTGAAGATGAGGTGGCATCGTCATTCAATCTGACACTTGCAGCCACCAGCTCAGACACTTAGAGGGTTGAATACAGGCGGGATCAGTACGTGGCGAGATAATGGGAACAAGTGACCTGCAGCCAGGATGCAAGGAAAGGATAGTCTAAGTGCCAGCTCAGCGGAAGGTGAAGCTGTGGACCAGGTCTGCTACAGCAGAATCAGTGGTGGGCAGACTTTGGAAGAATATGAATGGGTGTGGACTAGGAAGTGCACTGGGAAGCTTGCCAGAAAGCCTGCACTCAATATCGAGGAGGTGTACAGCAGTGGCTTGCCTCTGGGCTTTGTGCCAAGCTTGGATTCTATCCTTTCCAACATAGAATGTGTGGCCAACTCCCTCAAAACTCTTGTGGACCTCTACATGAAACACACATGCTGCCTCCACAGGGAACCAACACTTGGGGAAACAAGGGGGGACAAAGGCACATGGAGGAAGCACCAGCGAAAGGCACAAGGTAATGAAGTTTTTAAAATTTTGAAGTTTATTTATTAGTGTCACAAGTAGGCTGACATTAACATTGCAATGAAGTTACTGTGAAAATCCCCGAGTCGCCACACTCTGGTGCCTGTTCGGGTACACTGAGGGAGAATTTAGCGTGGCCAATGCACCTAACCAGCACGTCTTTTGGACTGTGGGTGGAAACCCACGCAGACACGGGGAGAAGGTGCAAACTCCACACAGACAGTGATCCAAGCCGGGAATCGCACCGGCGGTGTGAGGCAGCAGTGCGAACCACCGTGCCGCCTTGAATTACTTTATTCTTGTATGCATTATGTCCATGGTTGAATTTATTAAATTGATTTGGAATTGTGTATCTTCTGTGTTTTTATTTTATCTTGGTGTTGTCGGAAAGAGGATGTTGTAATGCAGTGGTTTCCAACCGAAGTCCCCACCCCCAACGGAAAAACAAATTCAAAGTGTTTCGAAATACATGTAATTACACTAAAGCTAACCTTCGTCTTCACCTCTGTCACTGGCATCTCCGAGACCTGACGAATCTTGGGCCTCCCACGCACACACACTGGGGAAGAGCCGTACATACGCGGTATCGATTTTTTACATTGGTCAGGTCCATGCACCTGACCAACGGGACTTCCACTGGAGACAATTGTGCCATGTGCCCACACAAAAAGCAAAAGGTCAGAAAGGGGGCGAAACCCTGGGAGAAGCGAGAGATAATGTGGAGATGCCGGCGTTGGACTGGGGTAAACACAGTAAGAAGTTTAACAACACCAGGTTAAAGTCCAACAGGTTTATTTGGTAGCAAAGGCCACAAGCTTTCGGAGCCTTAAGCCCCTTCTTCACCTGGGTGGCACGGTAGCACAGTGGTTAGCACAGCTGCTTCACAGCTCCAGCGACCTGGGTTCGATTCCCGGCTCGGGTCACTGTCTGTGTGGAGTTTGCACATTCTCCCCGTGCCTGCGTGGGTTTCCTCCGGGTGCTCCGGTTTCCTCCCACAGTCCAAAGATGTGTGGGTTAGGTTGATTAGCCATGCTAAAATTGCCCCTTAGTGTCCTGAGATGCGTAGGTTAGAGGGATTAGCAGGTAAATATGTGGGGGTAGGGCCTGGGTGGGATTGTGGTCGGTGCAGACTCGATGGGCCAAATGGCCTCTTTCTGTACTGTAGGGATTCTATTCTATTCTATTCTATTCTATTCTATTCTAAGAGGACAGAGAGAAGTTAAAAATACAGACAAGAGGACAGAGAGAAGTTCAAATCAAAGTTCCCAGTAAGGGAAGAAGACAGAGAAAATAGGAGGTGTGCATCAATATTGTTTTATAGCATAGAGATGTGCCGTGGCACATTGGGAACCATTCTTGAAATGGTTAGTGATATAAGGAAGGTAAGAGGTGGGAATTACTGGTGAATGAGGAGATGTGGTTGAGGTCACTGGTATTCCTCAGGAAATATTTGATGATGGAGAGCGCAGACAGAGTGGGTTGTCCATGTCATAGCCTCCTACATTGTAAAACTTCCCTACTTCCACGATCCCAATGATTGCCATAGCAATTTAACACTGGGAACAGCGTCATTTGCCTTGGGAGCACGGGAGGGGGGGGGGGGGGGGGGGGGTAGGGAGGGTGCGTGAGGGCAAGACTTCCACCCCCTTTCTCAGGGGGGGAGTCCTGACCTAAAGAGCTGCTGACCAATCAGATGGCTGCCAGCTTTGTTGTATTAGCAGCAGTCCCACCATGCTAAGAGGCACAGTTAAGTCCTGTGTCAGGAGTCTCAACAAGGTTGAGTGGAGTGGCGAGCCAGGTTCAGGATGCTGGGTGGATGGTTAAGTGAGGGAGTCGGGGGGTTGGGGTGGAGGGCAGTGGTTTCTGGCTAAAACTCTCCAGCTTCCTGCATGGCCTTCTTCAAACATTTGTCCCTCAGTCAATGTATGAACAAAAAACCCTGTCTGACCATTTATAGCCCTGCTGTATGTGGCATCTTGCTGTGCACAACCTGGCTGTTTCATTATAACCGTGATTACATTTAAAAAATACTTCACTTGGCTACATTTGGGACATGTCCCGAGGCAATGAAAGAAGTTTTATAAATGCAACTAGTTTGACTTTATTTAGCCCTCGAATAAATGAATGTATGCCGTCGGGGACATGCAAATAATCTTGCTGGTCTAGACTGTCCATTTTACACAGATACACATAACACTGGAAATGGGAAGCATAAGAAATCAAAGGCTACATTGTAATGCCTTTTTATCAACCTTTAGAAATACACAATGAGGTCCAATCGTGTTGCAAACAGTGCTGATGACAAATTAGATGCATAAAAAGAGGGAGCAGCAACCAGTTTCCGGAATAGCAACCGCCCCCCCCCCCACCCCCCCCTCCCCGCACCCCAACTTTACAGTCCCTATCCTCCTCCCTAGATTCCGCTCAGTGGAATTTCTATGTTCCTGTTCCATCTAGAATTCTGTCACCCTCTGCTCTAAATCAGAATGATGAATTTGACAAGCGGAGAAAATCCCATCTCATCTTGTGAGTGAAAAGATGAAAATCAGAGCGTTTAACGGGACATTTCTGTCATGTATTACATATTGCCGCTGGGTATTGAGCAATTCTATTCGGGGATGGTGTGAATATGGATTGGTTAATGGGGCGTGAGGCTTTCGTACGGTCAACAGAGTTTGCTCATAAGAGCGAATGGTTTCCCCTAAATGCTTCAGTTAAATCAGATGATGAGCTATGAAACTCAGTGCTGCTGAAACTTTCAAAATGATTTGACACTCTCCGGTTTTTTATGTGTGATTCTATTGCAGAAATGAATGAAGACCAAGGTTGTCACTCTGTTCCATGCTTGATTTATCATACTCGAATTGCATTCAAGGTACGTTGCATTAGACGGCATGTAGGCCGGGATTTTCCAGTGCTATCATGGCGGGAGCCGCCGCGGGATATTCGGCAGCCCAGCCTAAAGTCCATCGAGATTCAGTGGGGCGGAACTGGATGATCCAGGTGGCAGGTAAGGCTGAAAATCCCGCCCTATAATGGAATCATAGACTCACTACAGTGCAGAAGGAGGCCATTCAACCCATCGGGCCCGCATTGACTTTCTGACAGAGTATCTTTCCCGGGCCCACCTCCTCCTCTATCCCTGTAACCTCATGCATTTACTCTGCTAATGCCCCATACCTACACATTTGGGACACCAAGGGTCAATTTAGCATGGCCAATCAACCTAACCTGCACATCTTTGGACTGTCGGAGGAAACCAGAACACCCGGAGGAAACCCACACAGACACGGGGAGAACGAAGTTCCTCACACAGTCCAAAAGATGTGCTGGTTAGGTGCATTGGCTATGCTAAATTCTCTCTCAGACACAGGGAAAATGCGCAGTCTCCGCACAGACAGTCATCCAATGCCGGAATTGAACCCAGGTCCCCGGTGCTGTGAGGCAGCAGTGCTAACCATTGTTAGGTGCTAAGGTATTGGATAAATCCTCCAGCCCCAGAACCTTCCAAAATGCACCTTTAATTCTGGCCTCTTGAGCATCCCCAATTTTAATCATTCCACCATTGGTGGTCATTTCTTCATCTACCAAGAGCTTGTGCAATTCCCTGACTAAACCCTCTGCTTCTCACGTCAGCTTCCTTCTTTCAGACACTCCTTAAAACTTCTCTTCATGATCAAAGTTTACAGTTTATTTATTTGTGTCACAAGTAAGTTTACATTAGCACTGACGTTTCTGTGAAAATCCCCATGTCGTCACACTCCAGCGCCTGTTCAGGTACACTGAGGGAGAATTTAGCACGGCCAATGTACCTAACATGCACATCTTTTGGACTGTGGGGGGAAACCAGAGCACCCGGAGGAAACCCATACAGACATGGGGAGAATGTCCAAACACCACACAGACAGTGACCCAAGTTGGGACTCGAATCCAAATCCCTGAGGCTGTGAAGCAGCAGTGCTAACCACTGTGCCACCGTGCTGCCCAAATTTTTGGTCATCTGCCCCAAAATCTGCCGAAATTGGCTCAGTTTCAAACCTTTCTTTATTATAGCCCTGTGAAATGTCTTGAACTGTTTTCTGCTGCTACCGGTCATAGAGGGTAAAATTCAACTTAGGCAGAGGCATTACATGGGTAAAAGTCAAATGCCCCCCAGTATATGTCCCACCTGATTTTCCTTCCCAACGACCTGAACAGAGCTGCCAGCAGCCCTCTTCATTCGCAGAGTCCCCTGTCAACCTCAACCTGGCCAGAATCTTAACAGTGAGGAAAGGTAGAATAGCTCTCCACTTTCCCAGCTTCCTGTTTGAGCACAACAGGTTTATTTTTAAAGGATACGCTAGCCAATTCAGTGAGTGTTTAACTGTCTACATGCTGCAACTGTAAAAGAAACAAACAGACAGGTCTGCTTGGGTAAAAGAAAAGAGGATAATATTTAATGTATTTAACCTGGTCTAAGTAAAACATGGAACATAGAACAATACAACACAGGAGCTGGCCCTTTGGTCCATGATGTTGTGCCGAACATGATGCCAAGTTAGACTAGTCCCTTTTGCCTGCCCTTGGTTCACATCCCGTTTCTAAAAAAATAACAATTAGGTGCTCCAGCTTTCATGGTCAAACACATTCAGGTTTACAAACACACACAAACAAACTCAGAAACTTACAAACACACACACACACACAAACTCACAGACACACATGCGCAAATTGGATACAAAGCGGGAGGACAGATTAAGTGAAACTTTAAACCCTAATAAAAATTTAAGTTCTTGTTTACAATCTTGTAGGCCGATGACTTAATGGATCCACGCTGGGGTCAGTTGTCGTGGAGGCGGTTTAAAAATGTTGATGGTCGATTTATCGTTTCTTCCAGAGACAGCAGCTAGTTGGTTGATATTTAGCAATCTCTGCCTGTGGCCCGTGCATAGTCAAACAATGGACAGGGCTTGAGATTGCACAAATGGTAGAGAGAGACTGTCTTTTTGGGGCCCTTCCGTTCTGTTTGTTATCTGAAGTCAGTTTCAATCATATGACCACATGATCAATACTCAAAGAGACATAGATAGGATGCAAAGCTGGGCTGAAAAATGGCAAATGGAGTTTAACCCTGATAAATGTGAGGTGATTCATTTTGGTAGGACTAATTTAAATGTGGATTACAGGGTCAAAGGTAGGGTTCTGAAGACTGTGGAGGAACAGAGAGATCTTGGGGTCCATATCCACAGATCTCTAAAGGTTGCCAGTCAAGTGGATAGAGCTGTGAAGAAGGCCTATAGTGTGTTAGCTTTTATTAACAGGGGGTTGGAGTTTAAGAGCCGTGGGGTTATGCTGCAACTGTACAGGACCTTGGTGAGACCACATTTGGAATATTGTGTGCAGTTCTGGTCACCTCACTATAAGAAGGATGTGGAAGCGCTGGAAAGAGTGCAGAGGAGATTTACCAGGATGCTGCCTGGTTTGGAGGGTAGGTCATATGAGGAAAGGTTGAGGGAGCTAGGGCTGTTCTCTCTGGAGCGGAGGAGGCTGAGGGGAGACTTAATAGAGGTGTATAAAATGATGAAGGGGATAGATAGAGTGAACGTTCAAAGACTATTTCCTCGGGTGGATGGAGCTATTACAAGGGGGCATAACTATAGGGTTCGTGGTGGGAGATACAGGACGGATATCAGAGGTAGGTTCTTTACGCAGAGAGTGGTTGGGGTGTGGAATGGACTGCCTGCAGTGATAGTGGAGTCAGACACTTTAGAAACATTTAAGCGGTTATTGGATAGGCACATGGAGCACACCAGGATGATAGGGAGTGGGATAGCTTGATCTTGGTTTCAGATAAAGCTCGGCACAACATCGTGGGCCGAAGGGCCTGTTCTGTGCTGTACTGTTCTATGTTCTATGTTCCTATTGCCCACATAACTGACTTGAAGTTCAAAGCCACCACTACACAATGGAGATGCTTGGTGGCTATATTCCTGCTTATCATAAATTAGTCTATCTGCAGCTCTTAAGTGTCAAGCTTGAAGACATTGCTTCTAGGAGTCCATGGGTTTTGAGTTTTGGTAAGGGCAAATGTAATCGGAGATGCATGTTCTACAAGTGATTTAATCCCAGAGTATCAATTCCAGGAGAGCACCCCCACTCATTTAATTAAGAACTTTCTGGAAACCTGAGATAATTTTGAGTCTGTGCTGAAATTACAAAAGTCACGTGACTCTCGGCAGCCACCTTTGCTGCTTTGCTAAAATTCAGAAGAGAGGTTTAGGCTCTTAAAACTCTGTGAGTAGTTTTCACTTGGTAAATATACAAAGTCATTTCAGATGTAAAGCATGATTATGCAACATTTTCACTCTCTGAAAGGTAACTAATGCACTGACCTCCATTTGCCATGTTCAAATCACCTGCCACTCACCTTGACAACAGTGCTCAAGAGTCTGACACCATCTAAAACAAAGCAGTCCAATTGATTGGGGGAGTACCAGCATCACAGGAACCATAGCAATTCAAGAAGGCTCATCATCACCTTCTCTGGGTAACAAAGGAAGGCAATTAATGCCAGTCATAGAGTCACTCACATAGATCTAGAACTTCTGGAAATGGGTACCCAACCAACTACGCCTACATTTTCTGAAGAATTTGATTAGAATATGCTGAAATGTAAAAACTGATATGAAATAAGTGGAAAATCAGTGTAACCTATTGGGGCTTGAGGGCAGCAGTGAACTTATACCACGTTCCTTCTTTGTTTCTCTTTCTGCATGAAAATGGATGTTCAAAGCCATCAAGCTATCATTTTTGTACATTAGACATTATATTCATCCATTATATTCATTTATTAATGCAAATCCTGCTAATGCTGTAAAGATACATTCTAAGATGTAGAGAATGCCTCGAAGGCCTCACTGAAGTGTCACAAAGCATCCTCATAAATCACCAACAATTTGGCCCTGTTGCAGCTAAAATGTTAGGTCTGAATTTACAGTCCATTCAGAACTGGAGTACGTTGAGGAGATTTGCCTGCGTTACACTTTTTCATGCGAGATACAGTTTTGAAACTGAGCAGCAGTAGACTCTTAAAATTGGCGTGAAGGATCGAGGGTAGTTTTCTACAGCAGCACAAAAATGTGCAGAAGCCATTGTCACCCTAATTTCCTGGGTTTTCTTCATTGTTAAAATGGCATTGTACCATATTTATTCCGATGTTTCTGGACAGGTTTTGCAAAAGTTTTACATTTCTTGCTTTTTACTCAGAAGAATCTGATCAGAAGTCTCAAGCACAGTGGCGCACCTGATAGGAATCCTTAGAGATTATGACATGCTGTGTGCAATGTTGCACAGGATGGGATCACAATTTTCCACGTAGGAATGGAGGAGTTCCAGCTAGCACATTTTAAGTAGAAACAATCAGACATTTCTTTAACAATTTCATAATCTCTCTCGGACACTACAGGGGCGATCTTCCCAAGAGAATTCGAAGCACCGCACAAGTGTAAAAACAGGAGAGTTTCAGATCCATTTTTTTTTAGCAAGGGAACAAAGTAAATCTCATGCTACTTAGTACGATAAATGATACACAATCTGATTTCTGCCAGCAGGGAGGGTGCAGGGCCTAAGCACACCCGCAAGTCAGTTGTTCAGTTCAGAGGGCCCTGAAACCAGCAAAATGGCAGCTCTCCTGACACCCACTCCACCACGGACATAGCCCCCCCCCCCCCCCCCCCCCCCTCCCCTCCACAGACATAAGATTGTTTTTTTTCCCCCTATAATGAATCATGGAAGCGGATAGTCCCAGAACATTTGGAGCCATATAGTTCTCTCTGCCGCTGTCTATAATTTGTTATACTGGAGTTACGATCTGACGCCATGGAGAAGTATCATTGCCTGACATGACTATACAACAAGGCCATCACTTAAAAGCTGTTTTATTTTCAATAAACGATAGAAAAATAACCAGAGAATGGCATAAAGCTATCCTTCTCTGGCTTCAAAAGGAAACATCAAAGATAATCAGAAATGACCCTCTGAAACACAGTCGAACTAGAAGGTATAAAAAGACAAAAAGATCTACTTTGCTATCTCCCCACTGAGGGACATAACAACAGAACACATCTTTCATGATAAAAGTTGTAAGGTTTTACAAGCAATGTATAAGCAAAATGCTTCCACTTGTCCACATAGCTTTTGTACCAGTCACTTTGAGGAGATAAAAACAAAATGAAGAGGAAAACACATTAAAGTGACTAATGGCACCAACATATCTACAGTGCTGATCTCCATTGGAAACACACACGCACACCCGCATACATACACACCATGTCTGGAGTGAACAACTCATGACAAATTGGTACAGTCAGAATCATTGATAAATATCTAATTCACATCAAAGTTTAATGATCATATGCCAACAACCTGAGCAACATAAAACCAACCAGTAGCAAATTGTACAACGGACACCACTCCAAGAAATGTGGCACCTATTGCAAAATAACAACTCAATATATGTCTCAGGTCTTGGCAGTGAATAAATACAAGAACTGCTAAACTAAGGGACTCACAGACAGTACAGGCATTAGATCCATTAGAAGTTTAAGTTTATTTATTGGTGAGACAAGTAGCCTTACATTAACATGCAATTAAGTTACTGTGAAAATCCCCCACCCAAGAAACCTACCCAAATGCTCGATCATCTCCAAAACCTAACATAATTCAAGAATGTTCCTGAGGCCTGGAATTTCTAATACTTCATCTGTATCTGGTTTCATTTTATTTCCACTGATGATGTATCCAAAATATTCCATCTTATGCTTACTTAGTTTACTCGAGAATTTGGAAGTATCAAATAGCTGCAAAAAAATCTGACCTCTTCTTCTGCCACTCCTCAGCCATCTGTTTCAGCTGTTTATGTCAGCCTACTTTTGATACGGACTCATTTTATTTTTGCATTCAAATTCCTTTCAGCAAAGCAACAAATCAAATCTCACGCTACTTAGTATCGAAGATGATACGCAATCTGATTCCTGCCAGCAGGGGGAGGGTGCAGGGCCTAAACTCACCCACAAGCCTTTACAAATCATTGTTCTCCTTTCACATTCAGTTTGTAGACAATATCGTTCCACATTTTGGAAGCTACTGATATTTTGAGGCTTTTATGCATAACATTGAATGCAGGTTGATACAACCAACAATTAACACCAGGGGGAAAATTGCTTTTGCATTCCTCGTTTAGTCCAAAGCGGTGTGAAGAATATACAAGATTCTGTGAAATTACATTGCCTAATTCCCCAAACTTCGTAATGCAGAATTTTGCACATTCTGTCCTCAGGAGAACTGCATTAATCTGTGCCAGCCTACCCTGATATTACAGAACTGCTGCTGAAAATGGGTGGCACGGCGGCACAGTGGTTATCACTGCTGCCTCACAGCGTCAGGGACCCGGGTTCGATTCCAGTCTTGGGTAACTGTCTTCTACCTCTGTCTGCGTGGGTTTCTTCCGGGTGCTCTAGTTTTTTCCCACAGTCCAAAGACGTGCAGGTTAGGCGGATTGGCCATGCTAAATTGCCCCTTAGTTTATATGTGAGTGTGAGTGAGGCAATGCTTGATGTGATGTGCCCCTTAAGCTATAAGCCGCAGGCGACAGACTAGCAACCTGTTCCGGGAATAATTAGCTGCAGAAACACCTTCAGGGTGTGGAAAGGTTGAGACAGAGAGAGAGAGAGTAGCTGAAAATGTCAAGCCACCATCATTTCAGTGTGCCTTCCTTCCACCAGATGAGGAGGACTTGGAAGGGCCAGAACCTGAGGAAGGCCAGAATGAAGACACTTCATATGAGGAAGCCATCGCTGTAACATGTTATGGAGGACATGATGTGGAGATGCCGGCGTTGGACTGGGGTAAACACAGTAAGAAGTTTAACAACACCAGGTTAAAGTCCAACAGGTTTATTTGGTAGCAAAAGCCACACAAGCTTTCGAGGCTCTGAGCCCCTTCTTCAGGTGAGTGGGAATTCTGTTCACAAACAGAACTTATAAGACACAGACTCAATTTACATGAATAATGGTTGGAATGCGAATACTTACAACTAATCCAGTCTTTAAGAAACAAAACAATGGGAGTGGAGAGAGCATCAAGACAGGCTAAAAAGATGTGTATTGTCTCCAGACAAGACAGCCGTATTGTCTGGAGACAATACACATCTTTTTAGCCTGTCTTGATGCTCTCTCCACTCCCATTGTTTTGTTTCTTAAAGACTGGATTAGTTGTAAGTATTCGCATTCCAACCATTATTCATGTAAATTGAGTCTGTGTCTTATAAGTTCTGTTTGTGAACAGAATTCCCACTCACCTGAAGAAGGGGCTCAGAGCCTCGAAAGCTTGTGTGGCTTTTGCTACCAAATAAACCTGTTGGACTTTAACCTGGTGTTGTTAAACTTCTTACAATGGAGGACATGCCCATGACACGGCAATTGCTGCTAGCTTCCACGAGGAATTAGGTGGACACAAGGTGATGTGTGCTCATTCTCCTGTCCCTTAGAGGCATGGAAATGATCAGGAAGTCCTTTCTGATTATCAGCATCTCAAGCAAGCTCATCTTTAAACCTGAGACCAGTAGTTTAGTATTGCTGCCACTATTTTATTCGAGTTATTGTTTTTATCTGTATCTTATCCTCAGGGCTTCAGTGTGAAGCTTCCAACTTCATATTGACAGTTGGCTAATCATCAGATATTTTCCATTTTATTTACAATTCAGAATTATGATTTAGAACTGAAAACTAATATAAACATATTGATATGATTAATAGAATCTCAAAAACAGTTTTTTACCATACTTGTTTTTCTATGATATCATTGTGTCTGTGCGTGTATATGTGTGTTTAGGTGAGTTTTGAATGCATGTTGATAAAAACAGCTAGATATGTCGAATTAAGCCAATTTTCAGGATGAAAATTCCTTCTGAACTTTTGGTTTAGATTAGCACAGTGTGAAAAATGTGCAAGATTCTGTAGGCTCCCAGGGCTTGCTTCCCAAACCTCCTTCCAACAGAATTTTACACATTAATTCCTACGGAGAATGGCATTAATCTGTGCTTGTCTTGTAAGTATTAAATCAATCTGCTTACAGATCTGACATGCTTTAAGCTCTTGGTTTTAAAATGGTTGTCCCTCTGGGGTTACTGCAGATAATCCTCGACAGGTTATTAAGCTTTTAAATCTGTAGCCAAGAGAATTGCTGTTAGTGATACTAGAGGGTGAACATTTGACACATGCATATGACAGTACTTTGTTAGCTATTTTATGGATTGTTTTTAAAAGTGTTAACATCTCTGCTAACATAGCAGACAGAGGAATGTTGGCGCATAATTTTGTTTGCTTCTGAACAGTGATTTCTGGATTTAGGGACTCAATTTTTCACCCATGGACCATGAGTTGGCAGTCATCCCAGCCCATTTGCCTCCACAAATTACAGAGTTTAGTTGTAGCCCGATAAAAATGCAGCAAACACAGTGACTGACTTGCGAATGGAGGCCTAACAGTTTTTAGCAGTTGTTTGCTTACATCTTTGCCTAATGTTTTGAGTTGCCATTATTTAACCCAAGTACCCAAGCATTAGATCAAACTGGACTTTTTTAAGAAGATCTGTACTTCTAATATTACACTACAGGTTTTTTATTATCTTGATATATTTCCCTTAATCAAAGAATCCCTACAGTGCAGAAGGAGACTGTTCGGCCCATCGAACCTGCACTGGCAACAGTACCACACTTGCCCTATCCCTGTATTTACCCTGCTAATCCCCCTGACACTAAGGAACAATTTAACGTGGCCAATCCACTTAACTCGCACATCTTTGGAGTGTGGGAGGAAACCGCAGCACCCAGAGGAAACCCACGTAAGCATGGGAAGAATGTGCAAACTCCACACAGCCAGTCATCCAAGGCTGGAATCGAACTCACATCCCTGGTGCTGAGAGGCAATAGTGCTAACTACTATCCACCGTGCCGCCCCAAGTGTGGCATAGGTTTATTTTTTGCCATTTTTGATATTAGTGCAATAATTAATATGCTGAGGCTTCGATTCAATTCTTTGGATACAATTTGATAGAATTCTAGTTTATCGTTTAATATATTTAGTTGATTATCTGTAGGTTATTTTTAGTCTTTGGGAAATGTACTGGTAATTGTGGGATTAGGAGTCTGGAGTAAGCTGAAGTCAGGAAGTCTTTATGACAAGCATGCAGGAGAGAGCATTCAATTCCACATTCCCTGTGTGGAGTTTGCACATTCTCCTCGTGTCTGCGTGGATTTCCTTTGGGTGCTCTGGTTTCCTCCCACACTCCAAAGATGTGCGGGTTAGGTTGATTGGCTGCACTAAATTGCCTAGGAGAACTAGCAGGGCAAATACGTAGGGTTATGGGAATAGGGCTTGGGTGGGATGGTGATCAGTGCTGACTCGATGGGCCGAATGGCCTCCTTCTGGACTGTAGGGATTTTATGATTCTATGATTGAGCAGACAGAAGTCTTGTCAAAAAATTTCAGTTACAGCAAATTCAATTCTACGGCAGTTTCAGGAAGAAGTGCCCCTTTCTACGATCACATTGTGTCCCGTACACACAGATAACAAACATCCGAAGAAAGAAAAACAACTATAACACAATGAACACTGCAAAAGAAGCAAAAGTGATATGAGAAAAATCTTTTTTCACAGCGAGTGGCTGGGGTCTGGAATGCTCTGTCTAGAAGGTGGTGGAGGCGGGTTCAACTGAGGCATTCAAGAGGGCAATAGATGATTACTTGAATAGAAACAATGTGCAGGGGTAAGGGGAAAAAGCAGGGGAATGGCACTAGGCCATGATGCTGGTTTGGAGAGCTGGTGCAGGCACAATGGGCCAAATGGCCTCAGTCTGTGATGTAACAATTCCTATGATTGAATTTCCACATCAGTAATCATCAACTGATGATTGTTACCATGAGGATCTATTTCTGCATTTCCCAGATGACGGTGGTCAATCGAATGGGAGAACACAGTTACCAATCAAACCTTTAATTATCTCCGTCATGCCCAAGTAACTCTGGTTCTGCAGGTTCTGAAGCAAACTTTTTCATTTGGAGGTCGTCAAATTTCAAATCCAAATTAGAAACAAAGCATGGGGTAGAATTTTAAGGATAATGAGCGATTGGCACTTGATATCCTGAGAGGACAGTGCCTTACGCTCAGCCATTGATTCTCAAACTCTTACTGCCACTTAATACTCACTTTAGCATTGATTGGCAGTGGACGGGATGTCCATTCACCCTTGGAAGGAGGTCTCACCCACTGAGAGTTATCGGCCAATCAGATTGGCAGTGGCCTGAAGTAGTAAAGTCGCCATAGTCTCAGATGACCATGCGCTGCTCTCCCCTGTGAGGGGGGGGAGAGCTGACTGGTGGTGATTTAACCTGAGGATCACCACACCTCAGGCAAGGGGTAAGGTTCAGAAGAGGAGGCCTTCATAAATAACCTTAGCTGGTATAGGAATGGAACCAGTTAACTGAGCTAACCGACTCCCTAAGAATCAGTACTTCAGCACTCTGCCTGGGACTAAGTCTCGAGGACACTGGGGTGGGAGGGTAAGGGATGCACTGTCGGGGGAGGGGGAGAGGGGGGTTAGGTTGGTGCAATCGTAGCATCAGGGGTTAGCTGGGTGGGGGGTTGGGTGGTGGGGGCAGGGGAAGTCCTGGAACTCCAATGTCTTGGGTTGGGGGCGGTGGGGGGGGGGGGGGTGGGGGGTGCCCCAACTCTGAGGGGGCCTTCAGTGTGATGCACCCCACCCATTTTCATCTGAGATGGGAAATATGCAAATGTCACTTTGCCACCCTACCCTGCATCCTCTAGCCTAAAGGTTGAGGCCATTGAATGGCCTCTTAAGGGCCTTAATAGGTGAAAGGGTGGGTTTCCTTTCAGAGACCCTGCCCACCCAAGTTTTAAATTTTGTTTTTGTGTTTGGGTGGGCGATTTCCCGGGACAGGGAGGGAATCCCATCCGTTCAATTTTACACTCTCCCCACCCCCCCTCAGAACCTGCCTTGGGGAGAGCGTAAGAGGTGGAAGTAACTGACCACTCCCCTTGGATTCAAATACAAGTTGTGAGCTGCTGACAGGAGACTGGTGTCACTTTGCAGGTGGTCTGATGAGGTCCAAGATGGATCTTAGCATGTCAGGATCATGCTCTGTTTGAGAGGCCAAGGAATTAAGGCCACACAGCTCTTTTACAGATCCCAGTGCCCAGAAAGGCCTGCTGGTTGTCTTCCTGGCTTAATCTATTTCTGGTTAATCTAATGTTTCTCAGTCAGTTCATAGAACGGTTCAGTTGTGAAAAACTGAACAGTGTGTTATTTTTATTGGTCCTTATTTCCGCTCAATTTGCTCAACATATTGCTGTACACGTCATAATTTATTTTTATGGATCCATTGTTCTTTTGAACAGATTATATCTGGCCTGTAATTTTGCTTCGAGGTCATTTAGCTGCTCACTGTTTGATTGATATTAGTGTGTACAATAAAATCACCACTTTACAGAACATTAACAAGCACCTGTAGGCAACTGGAAGCAAATGTCTCCCTTTTGCCACTTGAGTACTCAAAACCACTTAAAAAATGCATGAGCGTATGCTGCATTACAGTTATTTAAATAGTCAAGCTCAATAAATAACGCCTAAAAACCTTCCTTCAATTTCTGACTGATGATCTGTTTGAATTGTATCAATTGCATTATACGATCATCAACTAAAGGAACCCATGCCAGGTGTAAATACCCTTAATTCTGTCAAATTGTGTTTTAAAAAGACAAAATATATTCATTTACTCTTTGATGTTTGAAATGAATCAATGATGTGCTGCCCTGGTGTGTATCTCTCCTCCATCAGTCTAATCGGGCCTATATTTGAGGACATCCTAATACTTCACCACAATGAGTTTACTTCACCAAAAACAAAGAACATAAGAAATAGGAGCAGGAGTAGGTCATCTAGCCCCTCGAGCCTGCCCCACCATTCAATAAGATCATGGCTGATCTGATAGTGGTTTAGTTCCACTTATCTGCCCGGCTCCCCATAACCCTTAATTCCCCCATTGATCAGAAATCTATCTACCTGTGACTTAAACATATTTAACGAGGTCGCCTCCACTGCCTCAATGGGCAGAGAATTCCAGAGACTCACCACCCTCTGAGAGAAGAAGTTCCTCCTCAACTCTGTCCTAAACTGATTCCCCCTTATTTTGAGGTTGTGTCCTCTAGTTCTTGTTTCCTTTCTAAGTGGAAAGAATCTCTCTGCCTCTACCCTGTCTAGCCCCTTCATTATCTTATATGTCTCTATAAGATCTCCCCTCAGCCTTCTAAACTCCAACGAGTAGAGTGGCAGAGTCATCAGGAGTATAGAAACACAGAGGGACCTAGGTGTGCAAGTCCACAAATCCTTGAAGGTGGCAACACAGGTGGAGAAGGTGGTGAAGAAGGCATATGGTATGCTTGCCTTTATAGGACGGGGTATAGAGTATAAAAGCTGGAGTCTGATGATGCAGCTGTATAGAACGCTGGTTAGGCCACATTTGGAATACTGCGTCCAGTTCTGGTCGCCACACTACCAGAAGGACGTGGAGGCGTTAGAGAGAGTGCAGAGAAGGTTTACCAGGATGTTGCCTGGTATGGAGGGTCTTAGCTATGAGGAGAGATTGGGTAGACTGGGGTTGTTCTCCTTGGAAAGACGGAGAATGAGGGGAGATCTAATAGAGGTGTACAAGATTATGAAGGGTATAGATAGGGTGAACAGTGGGAAGCTTTTTCCCAGGTCGGAGGTGACGATCACGAGGGGCCACGGGCTCAAGCTGAGAGGGGCGAAGTATAACTCAGATATCAGAGGGACGTTTTTTACACAGAGGGTGGTGGGGGCCTGGAATGCGCTGCCAAGTAGGGTGGTGGAGGCAGGCACGCTGACATCGTTTAAGACTTATCTGGATAGTCACATGAGCAGCCTGGGAATGGAGGGATACAAACGATTGGTCTAGTTGGACCAAGGAGCGGCACAGGCTTGGAGGGCCGAAGGGCCTGTTTCCTGTGCTGTACTGTTCTTTGTTCTTTGAGTACAGGCCCAATATACTCAATCTCTCCTCATAAGCTAACCCCCTCATCTCCGGTATCAACCTGGTGAACCTTCTCTGTACTCCCTCCAATACATCCTTCCGCAAATAAGGGGACCAAAATTGCACACAGTACTCCAGTTGTGGCCTCACCAGTACCTTGTACAATTGCAGCAAGACCTCCCTGCTTTTATACTCCATCCCCTTCGCGATAAAGGCCAACATTCCATTTGCCTTCTTGATCACCCGCTGCACCTGCAAACTGAGTTTTTGCGATTCATGCACAAGGACCCCCAGGTCCCTCTGCACAGTAGTATGTTGTAATTTTTCACCATTTAAATAATAGTCCATTTTACTATTATTCCTTCCAAAGTGGATAACCTCACACTTGTCAACATTATACTTCATCTGCCAGATCCTCGCCCACTCACTTAGCCTATCCAAATCTCTCTGCAGACTTTCCGCATCCTCCACGCAATTCGCTTTCCCACTCATCTTTGTGTCATCCGTAAACTTTGTTACCCTACACTCAGTCCCCTCCTCCAGATCGTCTATGTGCGGGTTGGGTGGATTGGCATGCTAAATTGCCCCTTAGTATCAGGGGGACTAGCTGGGGTAAATGCATGGGATTACGGGGATAGAGCCTGAGTGGGACTGTGGTCGGTGCAGACTCAATGGGCTGAATGGCCTCCTTCTACACTGTAGGGATTCTATGATTACGTGAATGCTGTTAACACACTTGTAACTAATGGTGAATTCTGATGATGATTGCAGGTAGAATTTGCCAGTTTAAAGTTTATCTATTAGTGTCACAAGTAGGCTTACGTTAACACTGCAATGAAGTTACTGTGAAAATCCCCTAGTCGCCACACCCTTCGGATACACTGAGGGAGAATTTAGCATGGCCAATGCACCTAACCAGCATGTCCTTTGGACTGTGGGAGGAAACTGGAGCACCAGAGGAAACCCACGCAGACATTGGGAGAACATGAAGGCTCTGCACAGACAGTGACCCAAGCTGGGAATTGAACTCGGGTCCCTGGTGCTGTGAGGCAGCAGTGCTAACCACTGTGTCATCGGGTTTTGTGTTTGTTGAGCTTTTTGTCCTTGTAAGGAACATAAATAGGGATCAAAGGTTGAAGTTCTTCCATTATGTACTGTGCAAATCATAGGACCACTATTCATTAAATCCTCACCCCGTTCCACTTCTCCTTGCAGCACTTGGCTGATGGTTACAAGCAACTGACTTGAGCTGGTTCTGTCGAAATAGAGCCAATTAGGGAGGGTTGTGGGGGTTGTAGAAGCTCGCAGGAAGAGGCTCAGAGGAGCTTGAGGAGATTACAGGGGTAGGGATGTCTGTAGAAGCTGGAGGAAGTTACAGAGATTAGAGGGAGCTGTAGGATCTGGAGGAGTTCACAGAGATGGCAGGATTACAGTGGCTCGAGGATGGTATACAGCTCCAGTGTTGTAGGGCTGAAATTCTTCAGAGAGACATGGGGGTTGAAGGTTGCAGAGATAGAGTTGGTTTTGGGGTGTTATCAGAAAGGGAGGTGTGTAGGATCTGGATCATGTCACAGAGGTAGGGATATTTACAAGCATTGGAGGAGGTTACAGGGATTGGGAGGATTGTATTCATGTTAAGCCGGGTATCCAATTTTGATCAGGCCGATCTCTTTTGATGCCGGAATCACTCCCCACACCCTATCGGCATTGGAAACCAGCAAAAGAACAACTATGAGCCTCCACCCCCCTGTCCATCCACATTCCAAATATTTGCTCACATATAAATTCTGTGCCCACAATCTGATTTTTAAAAAATAAATAAAGCACATTACAAATAATATTTAATGTCATCAAAATCATTCCCGAAATCTTTGCACAAAATTAATTTGCTGTTGCCCACCCAGTCAGACTGCTGCATTTAAGGATATTGCACTCAATGTGGGCACTGTGCAGGAAAGAGGGAAGACAATACACTATCAATAAATCAGATGGTAAACAGAACATGGAGGACAGAGGGTTTCCTCTTATTCTTACCTGATAAAATACCAATCAACAAACAAAAGATAACATAAATCTTACCTTATTTTCAAAAAAAATTAGAACATTGTGGTGTCTGGCCCCTTTTAAGGAGTGACCTTCTCAAAAGATCACATGACCTAGAATGACCAATCAGAACTGACTTGGAGCTTCACTCCAACTTGTCTGGGCTTGTCCCAGCATTTGGATCCTGAAAGTATGATTTTAAGCATTGAATCTGCATTGCTCTTTATATAGCTGTTACTGTTAACAAATGTTCTTTGGTCATTAATAACTGGTGGACCCAAGTTACTGCAAACATCAATGTTTATTTAACATGACAATGCACTAGAAATGCTGGCAGCTTGTGGCACTGATGATTACTTTCTTCTTAGGCTTCTCGAATTTCTCATTTTAATTTTTAGAAAGGTCAGTGGGTGAGTATTGTCATACGTCCAGAGACATATGATGTATGTATGCTTTTGATGTATGTCTGGACACCTCATTTGGAAGTGTAGGACCCAACAAGTGGCAAAGCTTTCCTTCCCTGGGTTAATTCCTTTTAATATTATTTACAGTAACTTCCAACGTGTGGTAGATCTTACACCCATTTATGATCTGTTGGTGGGAAAAACTATCCTTGCATCGAATCAAATAGGTAGGAAGTAGTTGTTAGATAGATTTTATCCTGTATAGTTAGTGATATCAGCTGACAAATATGTTCTTTTGATATCTAACCAGCCCACCTTGTCACCCACCTTCCTCCTTGGCTGCCTCCAAACCACCTCTGGAGGTGGCAGACCCCACTCAGTCACCCTCACCGGCCTCCCTGGAGCAAAAGCTCAGTGTAATGGATCCTTTTATAGTGAAGGTGAGTCTGCCAATCTGGGAAACTTAGGCTCAGGTTATATGACACAATGACAAAAATCTGGCCCAATATCTCAAAAACTGATGGACAGATTTGAGTGACATTTGGTACATAAATGAGGTACAGTCCAAGGAATAAATGAGTATTTTTTGGCAAAAATGCAGATATAAGAGGTCTGGTGGTGCAATGGGTAGTGTCCCTACCTCTCAGTGAGAAGTTCCAGGTTCGAGTCCCACGCCACGACTTGATTAGTAGGGCTAGATTTTATTTTTTCTTTAACCATTGAAAGCAAAAGAACAAAATGTTTATCTCTGTAATTTAGCAGAGATAAACCTGAAAAGTTCACATCTAATTACAGCCGAACTAGATCCACATCTTCAGCACATTTGGCCTGTTTCCAATGCCATTATGCTGACCGCTGATACCTCTAAAGTTGCTTCTGTTACGTGCATGCTATTCTGGTAGATAAAAATAGACATTTGAGCATGACTTCACATTGAGAATCAGTAATTAATAGTCCCAGGACATCACTGCAGGTGTTCCTCAGGCTAGTGCCCTATGCGCAACCACCTCCAGCTGCTTCATCAGCGATGTTTCTTCCACCATAAGGTCAGAAATGGGCTAATAATGCTTAGCACTCCTCAGAACTTGAAGCAGTCCAGGCCCATATGCAGCAAGACCTGAACAACGTTCAGGCTTGGGCTGACAAGTGGCAAACAACATTTGTGCCACACAGGTGCCAGGCAGTGACCATCTTCAAAAAGCGAGAATCTAACCATCTCCCTTTGACATTCAATGGCATTACCATTGCTGAATCACCCCACTATCAACGTCTTGGGTAATACCATTGACTAGAAACTTAACTGCACCAGCCCTATATCTACTATGGCTGCAAGAACAGGTCAGAAGCTGGGAATTTTGCAGAGTAACTCAGCTCCTGACTCTCCAAAGCCTGTCCACCATCTACAAGGCACAGGTCATGAGTGTGATAGAATACTCTCCCCTTGCCTGGATGAGTGCAACTCCAACAGCACTCAAGAAGCTTGACACCATCCAGGACAAAGTAGCTGGCTTGACTGGCACCCCATCCACAAACTCACTCTCTTGACCACCGATGACCATTGGCAGCAGTGTGTGCCATCTACAGAATGCACTGCAGGAACTCACCAAGGCTCTTTCGACCGCACCTCCCAAATCCATGCTCGGTCTCACATAGTAGGACAAGGGTAGAAGATGCATGGGATCACCACCACCTGCAAATTTCTCTCCGCATCACAAACCATCCTGATTTGGAACTGTATCACGGTTCCTTCACTGTCGCTGGGCCAAAATCCTGGAACTCTCTCCCTAACAGCACTGTGGGTGTACCTAAACCACATGAGCTACAGCGGTTTAAGGAAAGTAGCTCTCCACCACTGTCTCAAGGGCAACTCAGAGTGGGTAATAAAAGTCCTGGCACATCCCATGATAGAATTTAAAAATATATATTTTTGTCTTGACTTAAACACATTTTGTGCTTAAAAAAATAAGTTTATCTCTCCAAACTAATGGAGTTAAAACCTGAAAAGTTCATGTCCTATTCCATCTGAACTTGATGCACTGTTGCAGCACATTCAGCCTATTTCAGATGGCAATGTTCTATTATTGACACATTCTGCTACCTGAGCTTCATGCCACTGTTAACACTTGCTTTAGTCTTTAACAAAAACACTACCTACTCCCTTTGGCCCCAATTCCGGGGGCGGGCAAGGTTTGGAGAACTGCATTCTCCGTTGGCCTCAGGCAGGATTGTACAGACCTTGGGCGGATGTGCCGGTAAAATTCCATTCTTTATCTCATGTCCATGGTATCTTTGTCATTTAATCTGTCCTGAGCCCCAAACTGGTCTCTCACTACGAGGTTTTGAGACTTGTACATTTAAACATAAACGATTTATTGTGAACGCAAAGTATGTGCATATCCCAGGTACTGCCATATATGGCTGCTGCCTCAATGATGGCTCCTTCCAGATACTTCTCCAGTTCCATATTGATTCTTGCTCTGCCAAACATCTTTATGTTATAATGGCATGCTGCTACCTTATGCAACACAAGATATTCCTGACCTCTCTTCAACAGCATAAAGCCCATTAGATTCCAGCTCTGAAGAAGAGCCATGCATTAGACTTGAAATGGTAACTCGATTTTTCTTTCTGAGATGCTGCCAGACCTGCTGAGTTTTCCAGTGTTTTGGATAGCATTAATTTGGCCGTTGATAACTCGAGAGTTGTTCTGCCATTTTGGTTGATAAAAATGGATATTTGAGCATTACTTCAGAATGTTAGACACATTCAAAATAAATAGAGAGAAAGTAATGCATAAAATATCAAAACTGCCAAGAACAGAAATTCCAAACTGGGTGGCAGATGGCACAGTGGTTAGTGTTGCTGCCTCACAGCGCCAGGGACCCAGGTTCAAATCTAGCCTTTGGTCACTGTCTGTGTGAAGTTTGCACATCTTCCCTGTGTCTGCGTACGTTTCCTCCGGGTGCTCCGGATTCCTCCCACACTCCAAAGATGTGCAAGTTAGGTGGATTGGCCATGCTAAATTGCCCCTCCGTGTCCCAAGATGCGTAGGTTAGGGTGATTAGTGGGGTAAACACTTGGGGCTACGGGAAACCAGACTGAGTGGTGTTGCCCCTTAGTGTCAGGGGGATTACGTGGAGTTGCAACGATAGGGCCAGGGTGGGATTCTTGTCAGCGCAGATTTGATGGGCCGAATGGCCTCCTTCTGCACTGTAGGGATTCTATGATTCTATGAAACTAGTTGCATTACACAGTGACACCAGTAGGTGGACCAACGAGCCCACATTTTGAGTCTGAATCAAGTATTTGACAACAATATTAATATTACGGAGCTCTGCAGAACAAGAGCTGATTTGTTTTGGCAATTTCTTTTGCCATCAACTCCCAATTTCTGCAATGTATTCATCACAAACACTGGACGTTATATTCAAACTGGAAAAGTTACAAACAAACAATCAATTAGTGGGATTAAAATGGTACCATTAATGACATTGGATTAGAAAATCATACGGCCCCTTTTTGGACACATGGGGTCATGACTTGTGGCTTGCCAGTTCTGATCGAGGTAACTGCTATGCAAATTTGGTGTGCCCAACTCATCTGCATAATTGTAGTGTGTGGATGAGGAGGTCCTGTGCTGATTCCCTCTTTGTGCTTCTAGCTGCCTCTGCACTCAGCAGGGGGCTGAACAACATCTGACAGACAGCACATAGTGTAGCCAGCCTGCTGTTCTTAAAGGCACATCGTCTCTCTTAAAGGGAAGCTGCACTACACAGTGCTGCTAGAATTTAAATGCTGGAAATTCAACCACCAGTGCAGAGAGAGGGTCCTTGGGTGACAGGTGTGACACTAGAGATATTTATGGTGAGGCTGGGTAAGTGTGACGGTACTCTAGGAAACTGGGACCTTAGAAGAGAATGAAAACAGGATGCCAGTGAGGCTAATTCCTGGCACCCAGACCCAAGGATGCCAGGCCACAAGAATGGGCAGGCAGGGAAAACATTTTCGCATGATAACTCCGAATGACTTTCTGTGCTGCTCAATGTGCCACACCCCACCACTCACCCATCATCACCCAGGGTTCATACCCAATGTCCAGTTACTCCACCTCAACCTCAC